>NC_034594.1:30594260-30644356 GCF_900095145.1 Mus pahari | reverse complement strand
CTCCTCCTCCTCCTCCTCCTCCTCCTCCTTCTTCTTCTTCTTCTTCTTCTTCTTCTTCTTCCATTCCAGTAATTCCCCTCTCACCTTGATCCCCTCTCTCACAGTTTCTCATCTCTTTTCTCCCCCCCTTCCCCTGAGAAAGTACCCACCACCCAGATCTCCCTCTTCTCTGAGGCTTCAATTAGAGAATTAAGTGCATCTTCTCCCACTAAGACCTGACCAGGCAGATCTCTGCTATATTTGTGCTGGGGGCCTGTGACTGGCCTGTGTATGCTCCTGGTTGGTGACTCATTCTCTGGGAGCTCCCTGGGGTCTGGGTAAGTTGAGACTGCTGGTCTTCCTATGGGGTTACTCTCCCCTCAGTTTCTTCACTCCCTCCCCTAATTCAACCATGGGGTCCCAGACTTCAGTTCAATGGCTGGGTAAGTATTAAGTATTTGCTTCTGTCTCAGTCAGTTGCTAGTAGGATCTGTCATTGGACAGCCATGCCAGGCTCCCATCTATAAGCACAGCATAGCATCAGTAATACTGTCAGGCCTTGGGGTCCTACCATGATATGGATCTCAAGTTGGGCTGCTCATTGGATGACTTTTCCTTCAGTCTCTTCTCCATTTTTATCCCTAAAGTTCTTTTAGACAGGAATAGTAAAGGCTCAACAAATAGATGGATTTTATCTATAGATTTCTTACAAGGCTATTAATGTAGCATGGAAAACAACTTTGGTGAGTAGATCTTAGGATATTCCATAAATATTGAGTAATGACATATTTAGATATGTATCTTTATTGGTTAATATTTGACTAAAAGTAGCCCTTTATTTTCTACCAAAAGATGAGTCTCTTTAAAAACTAGATGGAAAATTGTCCATTTGGTCTGTGCTGTCTAATATGCTAGGCAGTTAATAGGTGGTGGTTACAACTGACAAGAACTAAGATGAATAACAATAACAATAACAGTAACAATCTAGCTTTTGACTTGTACCGTCCAAGCCTGACATGTGAGCTGCTGTATTAGATGTGGTGGAACCTACATTTCCATCAGCAGTTAATCCCATCAGCCTCCCCACCTGCTGTGTAAGTCAGACACAAATAACAGTATTCATGAGTAAGTCACCCCAGTTCTGCAAGCTTGCCCTACAGCCCTGAGTCTATGACAAAACAAGATTTTTTGACTTCCTGCAAAGTGGAAAGAATATTTAAATATGATTACTTTACGTGATATGACTTAGTATCTATTTTTTCATATTACCATTGATTAATAAATTAACAAAATAGAAATTCTCACAGAAAAAACACATCTAAACAATATTGCAAGGGATTGAACATTGCTATCCCTATATATCTCCCTAAATACCTTGATAATGAGCATCTACATTACTGTGACTTGGGGCACAAGAGATTAGAAAAAAAGCACACGAATATTCCTAAAATGGACACCTTCTGTTCCTTTGTCCAAGATTCTGAAAGCTACAGCAGCAATTATATTCACAATCTGGATTAGCATGCATATGTTATCAGCTGAGGTTAATTACTGTACCTAAGCTACAGCACTATTAATATATAAACTCTGTGCAACCTGGCAAAATGCTCCCTTTGCTCAGGGGCCCAATTCTTCCACATATAAGCTGAGCTATGTGAGTTCAAATGAAGTCAACACAGGAGTTCAGGCAGTGTATTATTTGTAATAAGACACATTTCATTTTGAGTAGCTAAAAACTTCTTCCAGAAGAATTATCTTCTGAAGTTACATTCAAGAGTCTCTCATTACTTGCAGTTGTAGGAGAGATTAAAGCAAAATGTAGGCACATCGAGATTTAATTATGTGTGCACATCCAGAAGTGATAAGCTAGAGGATCTGCCGTTACCTTGATATTTGGGAGATAAATGGATATCTGAATAAATAAAAGCCTTCAGCCTCTGCTGCTGTCACTAGCATATTTCACCCTAATTGCAAAATATTTATTTTGAACACCGGAACACACAGTGAGAAAGCTACCATCGGCTGAAGAAAAGACTCTCAGTTGCTGACTTTTGCAAATTAACTAGAGTCATGTGAGAGAATAAGGATGATATTTACGTTTTTTTTTTTTTTTCTTTTATGAGAAAGGAAGGAAAGAAGTAATAAAAGTAAAAAGGAAAGAAAACTAAAGGGAAACAAAGAACAAACAGAAGAAGCAAGTGGGTAATAAAGCTCTCCATAATTTATCTATGGACAAGAACTATTATATCTTACTGTGTGTCTTAGCACCCATCTAGTATATATAGCACACAAAACTTAGAGTAGATATTACTCAATACAAACAAAGAAGAAAAGCACCCACTATCTATAGCTATTTGTGTACATTTCTTTATGACCTGTACATTGCATTGTGTCTGTGAAGCCGATGAGCCTCTGCATAGACTTTCTTCCAGTCTGCTCCTGCTGCAAGATTTTTTGAATTAGTTACCTTATTAATATTATGAGAGTTTGCACAAGTAAAAACATTCTCTAAATATTTACTAACTAAAACATATAATGCCATTAAGGAATCATACTAAAACATTAATCCAATGAGTTAGCCCAACCTTCTACATATCCATTCATTTTATCAACATTTACCAAACATCTAGGTGCTCGGAAAGAGAAGAAACTTGAAAGACAAAGTCCCTGATATGACATACCTTATATGTAGTAGGAAAATACTTTAAATGTATCTGCGTATATTAAACCTATGCATTGTATACTCTTTACAACAAGCAACTTGTTTATTGATTTAGTGCAACTCACTTCTTGTGCCCTCCTCCAACTACCACCACCAAATCAGAAAGTGATGGGAGAATGACATTGAAGGGAATGCCTTTGCATTCTTGCTGTTGGATTCTGGAGTTGGGTTTGGGTGCTCCATCATGGAAGTGAGCCAAATGTCTGCACAGAAAGCACCCCCATTTGCAATTAAGGTGGAAGCAACAACCAGGTGGGAAGCTTTGCTATTCTGACTACACATCACCTACTGCAATTCTTCAAATAAGGCAATCTGAGGTTCAGTTTGACCCTCTTCCTGCTCTCTGCATTTTTTTTTCTTTTAAAGAAGATTCTGGCATCAGAAGATGATAACTAAATGGTAATGTGTCACTGTTCTGATGAGTAGGGTTACAATGCTCAAGATCGAGAGAACAATGTGAGAGGCAGTTGGATGGCAGATCAAAGGCATTTCCGGACCAGAATGTGGAAAATAGCAGTCATGAGTTGCAGCAAATGCACTTATGAAACTAGAGGAGCATCTTAGGCATTTATTATAAGCCAATTCAAACCCTTCGGGTTATTGGAGATTTTGTGAAAAGCACCTCTTAACTGACCAACTGTCAATTAGCAAAGGAGAAAATGCCTCAAGTACTCCATTACGATGATGATCAAATAAACGGGCTTTGATTACTGTAATAATGGTGCTATAATGTATGAAAATCTTCAGTTTTGGATATGAAAAGAATTCATAACTAGTGATCATCTGTAAAATCTACCATGGACGACTATGAATATAATTGCTCAGTGATGACAATTTATTTTTCTTCCTTCAACTTTTCAGGTGATATATTATAATGAGTAACAATAACCATTATAGTTTGATCATGCTAATCTAATTTTCTGGATGACTTATCAGCCTTCCAAGGATGCCTTTCTTATAATTTCTGATCATTCTATCAAGCAATAATTAGACTACAAATGAGAAATACAGATTATATAACACTGGCTAAGATGATATAGTACATATAGCAGATGTTTAGGTTTGTGTTCTAAAGTTTGATTACATTCATGTGTTCATTCATGCATACACACATGAATATATGTATGAATTTTATCTGAATTATACATATACATTTTAATTAACATTTATGTATAAATATGTCTTTCCGACTTCTGTGATTTTAACAATTTATATACTTTGAAACATTATTAAACTACTTTGTACTAAATCAGCCCCCTCAATATTTCAAAATACATAAAAGTTAAAAATCAGCATGTCTGTCTAAAATCAATTATCTTCTTTTGTACCAGATGTAATCACTTTGAAATAACCATCTCAAGGCAATTTTCATCTAACATTGACAAGTAGCGGGTCCTGGGACTTAGCAGGACAAGTACTACCCTTTCTTTGTCCTAATTTGTTGTTGAGTAGTCACCGAATTCTTCCAGGCTTAACATATCATGTGAAAGATGAACATAACACATATGGGGGAGGGGTGCTACAAGACCAGGCTTAACATACGAAATAATCCTGCCTTTGACATAGTAGGACACTCAAGTGGTATAGATGACCAATTTTTATCTTGTAGGGAATGGTATGAGTCAATCTTCCTATCACCTTTGTTCTCTTCTCCTTCTAGGGAACAAGCCTAGGTACTCTACCACTGAGCTGTATCACAACTTCTGATTTATTTAAATCTTGAATGCAGTTTTGTACTGTTTCTTTACAATTAGTGCCAGCTGTTGGATTTCAATAGCACTAGAAATAAGAAGTTAAACATGACAGTGGAGAAGCATTGAAGATATGCCATTGACGTAGATCAGGAGAGTAACATGGTTTAACTCTGCTGATTTTTCTGCATTACTAAGTATTTGTGTAGACTTAGGAAAAAAGGCACTCAATTGATCTTTTTCAGTGCTTTGGTGAAATTTTATGTAATGCACTTGAACAAAGTATATTTGGTAGAGTGTCAGTTTATAAATAAAGATAATAAGTAAATATTTTATATATAAAGTAGACCAAGTTCAGGTCTAAAAAATGCTATATTGATGATTTTTCAACTCAGAATAAATATATTGCTTGACTCTTGACAGTCCTCTTGACTGGTTTAGCAGGATCCAGATAGTGATCAAATCAATTCTCTTCCACACTCTTTTTTTTTTTTTTTTTAAATGCACATGTCAACCATATCTCTTAAGGACTTATTCTCTCTCTTTTTGTATGGTAAGGTGGTGCTGGAGATATCCATATCAGATCTCACTTTCGAAAGCAAGAACCTGTCCTTTAGTTGCCAAATATGCAGTTATTTGAGAGTTTCAACTTGCCTATGCCTTTAGACTCATGTCAACTTTCAAACACAAACTATAATCTTCTCAGTTGGCAGAGCCAAAGGCTGAGCATGGTGCGACATTGGGGTCCATCTGCACCTGCCCAACCTGAACTTTTCCCAGTGGGTATTTGCTCTGGGGAGTCTCAGTCACCTGATCTTTGCTACACTTGTATTTCAGTCTCAGAATTGCTCTGCTTACATCTGCTTCCTTTCTTCATTCTTCTCACAAGTATCAACTATGCATTAGAGTTAGAAGGCTAGGCTTTCCTAGCCCAGGGTTAAATTTCTTCCTGTCTTGTCTCCTATTCTTCAAACATACATTTGTTATTGTACATTTTAAACAGCATGCATTCCCAAGAGTACTCAACGCACACATGTCGCAACACGAGACCTACCCAAGCTCATACATTATAGCAGCCAAAACCAAGCAAAACCAAAATACTGGATCATGCTGGGGGCAAAGCAGTATTTGCCTTTCATAGCCGGACTGACACTTGATAAGGACAGCAAGTTCATCTTCTAAGCCTCTTTATTATTCTTCTATAGTGTCAGACTGTACTTAAAATATTACAAATGAATAAAATATTACAAATTAAAATTTACCTGCAATAGTCATATCTTTAAACTTCAAGCATCATTTTAAAATTAATTTCCTCATGTTTATTAGCTTTATAAATACCTAACACATTTCTGAATTTTTTTCAGCTTAAAAATGAGATCATGCTTGGTATGTGCTCATCATGTACAGTTACTGCCTAGTGTGATGCAAAGATGTTTAAAATCCACTATCATGATGATACAAAGGGCATAAATTGCCCTTATAAAAAGTTTAATGTTGCTCTCAGAGCTGGCTTTTGCCTCATACAAACATGATAATAATGGTGATGGAGTAGAGAATGGAGAAATGAAATTCACAAATGGATAAACAATAGACTCTTCACCAGTTATTTACTATGGACGTGAATAGAATTTACTAACTGCCATTGATTAGGCCACATTTTGACAAATTGATTATCCTCCTGTCCTAGTGTTAATCACCCAAGCGCTGATATAGCCCATAACTCTTGGATACTTTCAGCAATTATATATATCCACAGCAGAATCAAAATAATTTGGAATTTCTAGGTACATTGCAGCTTCACAGATTTAAAATACAGCAATTTAATATGGTGCACATTGGTATACTTTGACTTTCTTGTTTCTCTTCAGTAAGGACTCCTCAGTAAACTCCATAATCTCTCTGACAAATTCAATGTATAGTCATTAGGGCTCCATTTTATACATCAAAAAAGATCTTCTAAATTCTTCTCTTCTCCTTTTTATTGCACAAAATGTTTTGTAAAATGTTTAACTTCAAGAAGTATCTAAGAAATCCTGAAAAAAAAAAAAAAAAAAGACCCGCCTTTTCCTCATGCTAACCAAATAGAAATATGGTAACGCCCTTACTTATTGAATGTGTATTTAGGAAGATGAAATGTTTCTGAATTGGGACCAGAAATTTGTTATTATAGTGAAGAAAGGAAGATCATCTTGCAGTTGGTATTTTAAGATATAATAGCGGGGCCTATCTGAAATCTAGATACAGAATAGAAAAAGCAAAGTGATCTTTATGTTTTCCTAGTAGCAGTTTGGTACAGACCTTAGTGCAGATCTTCAGGGAACGTTTAGGCTAAATGCTTTGTTATTTAGCCTAAAAGTTGACTCTGAAAGCAGAAGTGCTTGCATACTTTAGTATCAAGCCTGGAAACACAGGGCATTATACATTTTTCATCCTAACATAGTTTGAGGTTTGCTGTAATAGCGAATTTCACTCTAAACAGGCACAGGATGGAAGTCATTTCTTTCTAGCCATATTAATTCCCATTTAAGAAAGATAAAACAATCAGACAAAGGATGAGACAATTTATTAAATTCACATCCCTAAAATGTAATGTCTACGGAGTTAACTGTGATAGAATACTAGGCTTTTTGAAGAATCGGGGAGTTATAACTGTTGAAAAAGAAAGGTCAATGGGCACTGGGTGATGCTGACCTTACCTCCTAGCAGGGAGGCCTCAGTGCTTTCAGTCAATGCAGTTACTTTCTGTTTGCTCTCTCAAGGCATGTTGTATAGAAAAGCACAACTGCGAAAAGAGTCCACTGCCTGAGCATTAAGATATTCTCTTAAAAGTTTAAAAGGCAAGGATAAGCTACTGTAAATTTAACACGTGCTGTTTTTGCAGTTGCCTCTTTTCCTTGAAATGCTACAAAGAACACATCTAGAAAATATTTATTTTCTCATACTTTTTCAATGAAACATGCTTATGATTGGGATTTCCTTCATGGAAGAATTTAAAAATCAGAGACAGAGATATCATGTACAGGACCTAATCGGGTCTGCTCCAGGTCCCTTGAGTGTATAGTATCGATTCTAGTTGTGTTTACACAGGGTTCCTGAGCGTGTGAATAAATGTGTCTTGTTATTTTTATGTCTTCTCTTGGGCATCTTTTTCTTCTGTTTGTTTGCTCTGTCGAATTATGATGTATTAGTTTTTGTTTTATCTTATTGTATTACATTATATTTACTATCTCTAAAAGCCTATTCTTTTTCCTAATGAAAGAAAGAAAGGGAGTGGATCTGGATGGAAGGTGGGAAGGGCCTAGGAGGAGTAGAGGAAGAGGGAGCTATAATCTCCAGGAAAGGAGGTAGCATTTGAAATGTAAATAAATAAAATATGCAATTAAAAGAGAAAAAAAACACTGAAGTTTTCTACTTTGTTATTGTTGTTGTTTAAAGTTTTTTAAAAAGTTAATTTCTCTCTTTCTCTTGCTCTCTCTCTCTGTGTATGTGATATATATATATATATATATATATATATATATATATAGAGAGAGAGAGAGAGAGAGAGAGAGACAGAGACAGAGACAGAGACAGAGACAGAGACAGAGACAGACAGAGACAGACAGAGAGCGAGACAGAGAGGACAGAGAGAGAGAGAGAGAGAGAAGAGAGAGAGAAGAGAGAGAAATACATACCAGATCAAGTGTGTGAAGATCACTGGGCAACTTGTGGGAACTGGTTTTCTATTTCCACCCTGTGGGGTCTAGGGCCCATATTCAGGTTGTCAAGCTTGACAATAGGCCCTGTTTCCTATCTGCCCCTAGAAGGTTTTCTTTAAGGACACACAATAAATACTCTAATAGATACAGCTTATACTGAATTCATTAACATGCAACTAAATCCACCTTAGAGATATGAAGGAAGAAAAAATTGGTTGTGCTTCGTGTTTGTTTTTTTATCCAGTGGTTAACATCATTGCCTTCTTTCAAGCACACTGCAAATTTATTTTGCATGGTGACCAGCGGTCTGGGACCAGGGTATCAATTCTGTGTATGTGGCTTTAGGAATGGCTGGGGACTACATCTCCAAAAGGTAATAAATCTTAAAAGATTTCTCTTTATGTATAAACATCAAGATGAACAGTAACAGTATTGGCATTCTCTTCTAGAGGAATGCAGATGTTGATCAGGAAAAATGTCCATTTCTGGCACTCAGCAATTACAAATCCTTGATGAAGTGAACTGGGGTGAACTTTTCTGCTATATTAATTTGGCTTGCATATGGAGAAAAGTTACTTCAAAGTCAAGTGCAGTATTCCCCCATGTGCAGCATTCACAGATCAGTTTTCAAGCATGAGGAGTGATTACATGATCACGGGTCACTCCCTTAATCCAGAATACACTGTGCTTCATGAGAGTCCTCATTGTGTGTTCTTCCTCACATTTCATTTGCTAAAATGCAAATAAGCACAATCTACAATCTCTATCTTGCCTGTAAAGTTATTGAACTTAATTTTGGCTTGAGGCCCAACTCAAACAACTAAAGAGTTCAAGGGTATGAGACCTACAAAATGGCTCAGAGAGTAAAAGTCCTTGCTCCTAAGCCTAAAGAACTGAGCCAATAACTGGTGGAAACTTCTTGCTTTCTGACCTCCATACATGCAGCTCTAGGGCATGTGTGCATGCACACACACACATACACATGCACATACATACACATACATGCACACACACATATGTACATATATGCACAAAGACAGTAAATAAACATAAAATATATGTATGTAAATAAGGGCTTAATAAAGGAAACTAGTTGGGCGGTGGTGGCACAAGCCTTTAATCCCAGCATTTGGGAGGCAGAGGCAGGCAGATTTCTGAGTTCGAGGCCAGCCTGGTCTAGAGAGTGAGTTCCAGGACAGACAGGGCTACACAGAGAAACCCTGTCTCGAAAACTAACTAACTAACTAACTAACTAACTAACTAACTAAATAAATAAATAAATAAAGGAAACTAATTCATTCGAGGATTTCTCTACGGCAGGCACTGGCCCTAGTAGTTTCAAAATGTTCTCATTTTGCCTGGCTGCTGCTGTCCTTCTGTGCAGTAGTCCCTTGATTAGTTAGTTTTGCACATTTCTCCACTTAACAAAAGAACTGAGTGTGGTAGCTATGCGCATCCCACTGGCACGCACAGAACAAGTCATGTGTAAGGCTACAATGTTGAGAGTGGTACAGGTGGTATTTGCATAGAGGCCTACTGTCATTCTATTCCATACCTCTGCTCTGATCTACAAGTGTCCATGCTTTATTTTAAAATGGACATCTTATTTAAATGACAGTAAAATCTCCTGTGGCATCCCTTGATTAGCAGTTAGTTCCTTTTCCCCTGAGATATGCTTTAACCTGTCTTTATACTTATTTTGGAATGTGTCTTACTCCAAAATCAGATAATAACATTTATATTCCATGAAATGCCAACCCCGATTCTCTGCCCTAGATAGGTTCCTACACATCAATTTCCCTGAAGTTGTTTCTTAATGCTGGGACCCACAAGTGAAGTTCTATACTTTTGCAAGTAGGCCCAATAGTCATCAGAGGAGCTTCCCTTGGCAGATGATGGGAGCAGATGCAGAAACCCACAGAGAAACATCAAGCTAAGCATGGGAAACCCTATAGAAGAGGGAGAGGAAATCATCTAAGCGGGGCTCACAGGAGTTCAGAGTCTAATGTGGCAATCACTGCCTGCGAGGGTCTATGCTAGGTCCTCTGCCTACATGATGTGCTTGTTTAACTTGGGCTTTTTCTGGGACTCATAACAGTGGGAGTGGGTGTGTCTCTGACTCTTTTCCTTCCCTCTGGGACCTTTCTCCTCTACTGCCTTCATATGAGAGTTTGTGCCCTGTCTTATTGCACCTTGCTATGCCATGTTCGGTTGCTATCATTGGGAGGCCTGTGTTATTTAATCAGGAAATGAGAAAACACCTGTAAAGAGAATTGACACTTGTTTCATAATGATAGAGGAATTTTTAAAAGTGGGTGTGCACCTAACAAACCATGATTTTTTTAAATTTAGTTTTATATTAACTCTATCTGGAGGGGTTTATCACATTTCTGTCATGGTATCCAGGCACTTTATAGCTGTCTTGCTTTATAGGATGCTAAAAATACAACTGCAGCTACTCTGAACCTTAATCCTGCCTGGGTCTCCTTTAAATATTTTAAAGTGAAAATAGAAGTAAAAGCTCTTTTAGGTTGAACCATCATCCAATACAAGTAAAGGTTTAACTTCTTTTCTTGTCTCCTTCTGAGGAACGAAATCTGTATTCAGGATGTGATGCTCCTTCTGAAGTGCTTGGAGAATCAGAGAAAACGGCCCATTTTCATTTTAATGAATCATGCTGGAGAATAAATTTACATGATGTTAATACTGAGACCTGGAGGATGGTATGTTATAATGCTCATAATAAAGGATTTAGAAACCATGACAGTTCTGGGCTATGAATTCTGGTAAGCCACCCATGTGTGACTCTGGATAAGTTTCTTGAGCTCAAGGCGTCCCAGTAAATTGAGACGGAAGGCTCAGGAGAGACAGCACGTGCTGAAAAAAAATCAGCTCTGTGAAGCCAAGAGAAGAGAAACAAGGCGTCAGGCTCTGCTCCCCTTATGCTCCTTGAGACTTTCTGGAGAGAAAAAGTTGGGCATGCTTAGGGAATCACTCCTTGTGGGCCACGCCCTTTAAATGCAACTGAGAACAGCTGAAAGTCTTTTCTCTCAAAGATGGCGGAGTGCTACCTCCCACTGTGGCAGCCTCACAAGGAGGGGGGGTTTGACTCCTTCACTTCCTTCTTTACCAACTGTGGAATCTATAGCAGTTTATGTTTAATAATCATACTGAATAGGAATGTGATGAGGAAATCCATCTCTATGGAGACAGAAGAGAACTGAATTCACAGAAGTAGAAAGGACGCTGGGTGTGGAGAGAATATCTTATGTCTGTAAGGATGTGGCATTTCCTGTCAATAATAAATTGGATGGCCTATGACTTAGGCAGGGAATAGATGGTGGGACATCCAGGAGAAGAGAGAACTATGGGCTAGAGCTAGGTGGGAAGATTCCCCTGGGAAGATGTGAGGAGAAAACCCACAAAGCACCTGAACACAGATACCCAGCCACGTGGCAGAATGTACCTTCAAATAGATGGGATATTTTAAGTTAGATAAAGCCAGAGAAGAGCCAAGCTATACATACAGCCAAGGTATTTGTAAATATATCTTGAGTCTGAGTCTTATTTCTGGGAGCATGGGACTTAGAGGAAGAACCTGACTTAACTTCCACACTTGGGTGATTTCAGAAGTCCATAGACAAAGGCACATTAGAGAAGTATAGCATACAAACACACAGATGTGCTCACAGGGCTGCTCAGAGCAGCCTGCCACCATCATCACATCTATTGGCTCATCATACTTCAGTGCCCCAGACATCTCTGTGCTTCATAGGGTCTATTTGTGTGGACAAAATCCATTTTCCAAGTGAGAGGGATGCAGAGATATGTCCAACAGCTGCTGTGTTTAATAGACTGGCTTATCTTGCTGTGCATAGATTCCATCATAAGGACAATTGCAAGTCATCTACTACAGACCATTATATAGACCAAAGGAATTATAGATAAAGAGTTCATTTATTACTTTTATAAAATATTCATCTTTGACTAACAACAACAACAACAACAACAAGTTAAGAGGGTAAAGGAACCACTAATAATTATCCACAGCTAGAAGGCATTCAAGGCTCCAGCATGTTTATTCCGTTGTTTATTTAATTCATTTTCATAATCTCTGTACATTGTGATCAAATGCAAGCCTTATAAAAGCATATTGAAAGCTATGTTTCTTCAAAACTCCTCTATGACATAAAATCTCCTGTCAGTTTTAGAAAAAAAGTCCTCTGAATGGGTTTGAATCAATGTTTATGTAGGCTTGTTTCACTCAGTGATTATCAACATTGCTTACAAGAGGTATGCACAGCAAACATTGCTGGTGCAATTATCATGTCTTTCATTTTATTTTAACTGTTTTTATAATGTGTACCGCCTTCATAACTCTCCAAGAAGAGGCAATGAGAGGGCTGTTCATTTTTTAAAAAATAAACATGTGATGTTCATAATTTTAAAAGCATGTTCATTTAATAATCAAACTTTGTGTTGCACCTACATCTGGAAGCTACCCCACTACTAGACAATTACACACATACCTTGTTGAAGGGATAAACAATCTTTAACCGGCATGTTATTTATTCCTCATGAGAAATACCTCATACTGCTGTGGACCCATGTGAATTTCTGAAGACAAAAGCCTGGAGATACATTAGTTTCCTTGGCATTGAGGTTTCTTGGTTGGACATAGTAGAAAGAGAGATTCAAAGTCGATTTTCTCCTTTAATATAAAGTGTATAATAAAAATTAGACACTATCTGCTAGACTGGATCTTGGAAGTAAACAACTGTCTAACCTGTTAACACTAAAAATCCCACATTAGAAACAAAATTAAATTTTCAATCTAGGCATTCAAAAATGCACATTTGCATTTTAAGTATGTTGTATTATGCATACTGACTTATTTTTTTTAGCTTATTTATTATAAAGTTATTTGTATCCCACTCTGGGCAGGGACTCTAGAAGAAAAATCTAGATATGTGATTAAGGAGGATAATTTTGCCTATTCATTGGGGAAAAAAATAAAGAAATTCATTTACTTATTTCTAACTTTGCAGAGTACTTAATCCCAGTCATAATGGCTACAGTGAAGGACAGGCAATAACCCAGATGGGAAATATCTTCAATGCTGCAGTCAAATCCCAATGCTAAGGCTGTAGAGGTTGCAAGGAGGGAAGAAATCAAACACAGGTCAAAATGTGGAGAGAACTCTGTGGAACAAAGCCACGCGGTAGTGGACCAGGTAAACTCAGGAAGGCAAATCCCTCAGTTCTCACATGCAGAATCCAAGCATTTAAAACAAAGGTGGAAGGACTCGATATAGGGCAAAGAGTAGAAGAGAAGACTATGTGGGAATAAATCTGATCAAAGTATATATAGAACTTCAATAAAAGCATTAAGAAGTCCATTATTTTGTACAGTTAACATACATGAATCATACATATACTGAGGTGTGTGGATTCTTTTACTTGTGTGCTGAGTTCCAACAGCTGTGTGAGAAATCACCTAGGGAGAGTACTTACAGCTGCAGAAATATCTTTGGGGCTAGAGTTTAGAGACAGCCCATCAAATCTCTGTTTGTTTAATAAACCTAAGGCATAGTGCCAAATTGGTTAAATGTACCATGTCGGAGTTCACTCGAGCATGTTGCCACAGTGAAATTAAAGAAGAGAAAGGGAACTGATCCATTATAACTAGCTACAATAAAGGGCGCTAGATTACATTAGAAACTTTTCTGTTTGATGTACTGCATGTGTGATGCTCACAAATACAGTTTCTGAGAAGTTTTATATCTCTTCCGACTGACTCTGATCCCTGTATGGTATCTGCTGACTTCCTATGCTAATGTCTTCATCAATAAAACCATAGTTTAAATTATTCATTATTTCCACAATGTATGTTTTATCTATATGCTTGAATACAGTGAAGAAATTCTTGTTTGTTAAACCAAGGGCCAATTTGCTTATAAGGAATTAAAACTGGGAGGCAGTGTTTACCTCAATTCTTTCCTGTTTCCTCCTTGAGGCAAGCCTGGTTTAGAAAAGACAAACTCCTTCTATTGTGTTTTCCTCTGGTGGCTTGATTCACTAAGGAACGGAAGCATTCCGCATCAGGTTTCCTGTCTATAGTTCAGCAGTGAGAAAATTGTTCCCTGTGGGGGGATCTGGAAGGCAATGGAGTTGTAAGGATACCAATTCTATCACATCATGAAGTTTGCCATCGCTCAAACCCAATAGGACATTTTCTCTCCATAAACTTTATAGGAGGCTAAATTGTGCTGGTAGGTAGGAGGGGATTGAATCTATGTGCAAAGTCTAGGGTGAGAGTCATGAATGGGAGTCTCACACCTTTGGGAAAACTGAGTATATATTGGCTTATATCTCTTACAGCCTTAAAAATGTGAAGCCAGTTGAATTCACTGCTGGATTTCCTGCGCACATCTAGATCCTGGATGACTGACTTTACAAAAAAAGAGGGGCCCTACTCAGTTTGATGGACAGATACAGTGAGAGACAAGTGAACCAGTGGAGTTGTTATTGATAGCACTGCAGGCTTCCTTAACACTGGTGCAACCTGCGCCAGCTGCTCTGAAGGTAACACACCCACAGAGTACAAAGCAAAACCCCACCAGTTGCTACACTCTCCAAGAAAATAGTTAGGTGCCTCTAATCTCTAGGCAAGCCCATGTAATCAAGCTTGCTCCCTGTCTATACTCTTTGCACCTTTTAGTCTTCTGTTTGTGGGTTTTTTTACCATCTCTGAATGTGCAGAGCTGATGACACAGATCTCAAGTATCACTTGGAAATTCCTTTGTTCTTGGCCTTGCACCTACACTTCATTTTTCTTCCACAAGTCTTTGTCTTCTGAAGTCAGAAACATGTCATCAGCCTCTAACCCATGCTGTAAACCACGTCTGCTCGGGTTATAGGCTTAATTGTGATCATTCTGTGAACTCAGTCTACTTTAATGGATGTAGCTCTTAATCCACTTGTTAGACTAGGCACCTAGTAGATAATTGTACTAGTAAAATAAACACCTGTATTAAAAATTGAGATAGATATGACACCTGGGGGCTGAAGCAGCCTTCTGCTCCAATTTTTCACTGAATGTAGGATATCAAGACAGTCTCTTCTCCCTGGACTCCAGCACCTAACCTCCTTTCCACTTCAGTTTAAATCCCTTAGGCACAGGTACAGTCTGTCTCCTCAGCCCCACCCAGGCATCTCCTACTTGACCTAGTTATTTGGAAGAAGAATTAGGTAAGGAGCCTGGGGACCTTCAATCTTAGTCTTTTCTTCTCCTCAAAGTAAGCTTGATTGAATACCTCCCTCTACGTGGAATAGATTTCTGATCATAAAATCCTTTGACAACTCCAAAGAAGGTAAAGTCTAAGAAAACAGATTCTCCTCTCTGGACGAGCAACTAGTTCCAGGTCACTAACATAAGACTCTTAGAGTTGTCTTTGCCATCCCCTTTCCTTTATCCTTACCCACATGTTGAAACTATTGTTCCTGGGACCAGTATCCTCAATTTCCAACTACCTCTTGTTTCTCAGAACTACCATCACAGATGGAACATAGGCATACCCTCATGAGTGTGCATGGGCTGAGATGTAATTAAAGTTGTCTTTTCTCTAAGCTGTAGGATTTGATCTACCCACTTCCACATTTTCATCTCCTCTTCTATAAAAACGGGAATAATAGTACCTACCCCACAGGGTTTGTGGGAGGAATGAATAAGAAGGGTAATAAATCAAATGCCAACTGCTTCAGGCATGATCCTGAGGAAGCTTAAGAAACTGCCTCACCTTCTCCACATATAACCAAATTGCTTTCTTCCTCCATTAGTCTATGAACTAATAATACAACCTGTGTCCATTTGTTTCCCTATTAAAAATACTTTAAATCCATCAATTAACAGTGACGTTGTCCTATAGAGTTCTATCCACAATAGATATGAAATTAGAAACTATGTGATACTTTGTCTTCTCTCCTGAAGACTCTGAGTGATAAACTT
Source organism: Mus pahari (assembly GCF_900095145.1). Taxonomy (NCBI): domain Eukaryota; kingdom Metazoa; phylum Chordata; class Mammalia; order Rodentia; family Muridae; genus Mus; species Mus pahari. The sequence goes on along the minus strand of NC_034594.1, from coordinate 30,628,259 downwards.
CATTATCAGAATTTTATGGCCAAGATCAGCAGCTACCCTAAAACGCTCTATTGACCACTTAGTACTAACATTCAAAAAGTAAACAAGAGCTTATTGGCTCAACAATTGAAGGAAAGACTAAAATTGTACATTCTTTATTGGAGTGACTCTAAGCTTTCTCAGAATTGTTTATTACTGTTCCTGAGTACTAATTTTAATTGTGGAAAAAAAATGTTAAGAGAGACCATTCATAAAGGTTCTGGCATTGTGATGTTTCTTTAATCTTTTGCTGTGAAATATCATCAGCCAAATCCAGTGACATAATAGAATGTTATTTATTATCATAACAAGTTGCTGGGACTCAAATCACTCACCATGACAGTTTCTTGCCATCTTGCCATGTCCAGGCTCCCCCTCTATTGTATTAGACATTAGCTAATTTACATGTTTTCTGTATAAAGGCGAATCAAAGAAGTCTGATCTTTGATGTAGGGATATTAGGAGTCGTTCAAAATTGGTGTATAATTCTTGCCCATTATACTCAGGATGCAACTGAGAGGGAGGCATTTGCATATTAATCTATTACAGGTTTAATCAATTCTGAAAATGCCCATTTCCAAAGCTTAGATGCCACATGTAGTGGTATGTTAGATACACAGCTAAACTGGAAATTGACTATAGCAGGTATGATGGCCCAGGTGTCTCATTAGTTATGCACAGAATTTTTTATAGGATAAAAATGACTTCTTCGCCCTGACAAGAGGTTATTCATCTACATTTAAACCTGGCAAGCCATTACCACCTTCATGGTTCTGCTCCTGTCACTCAGCACACCACGAACTCCAAAGCTCTGCTAATGCATTGGAAATATTACAGGTGGGAGATGGGGAAGGCAGCTTCTGCTTTCACACTCAAGCTGTCTGTTCTTTCTGCTCCAGCCCTTTGGCCATTGTTGTCAACTCCCTGCTCCCAAGACTGACTCTAAGTAGTATCACACCTGCCACAAGGCTTAAGGGCTCTCAGCAGCCAAATCATGGCAGCACTTGTGGTGGATTCCCTCATGTATAGCTGTTTAAGGCCTTGATGGCTGTTTAATGGCGTCTATCAAACACCTATTATGGAATGACAGTTACAAGCTCCAGATAAGCCGAAGTCACATAGTACAGGAGACCATAGAGATTATTAACACAGTACAACAGTTACCAAAGTAGTTGTGTTTTACCCAGCCCAAATTCAGACCTGACTTACTAAGTTTGCAATAGCATGATGAAAAGAAAATAATAAGGCAATTTCTCTCTGAGAGGAATTTGGCTGGAGGTTGGAGGGGGAGAGAGAAAGAGAGGAAGAGAAAAAGTTACTTTCTTTGCTTGTTTGCAATCAAGTACTGCAGCTTATTCCTACATTTTAAATTAAACTCTTAGTAGCTCAACACAAAGAGCAAACACGACACAAGTGAGCCTGGCATAGTCTTGACTGGGGGCGGAGGGGAGTGCTCTCATGACATTCTGTTTATGACGTCACTTTATGTGTAAGAGATTACATTTTTTTGAAATGTAATTTATTTGAAAAGAAAATATTAATTTGGAGGTTATTGTTACAGTACTGGATTTCAAAGTAATTCCCCAGCTTGTTAAAACCCACGAAATGCTATATGTCCCTCATGCTGAAGTTATCAACAATCTGGGAGGTAGAAAGAGAGAAAATTCCCCAAGTACCAAAATCTATCTACAGGTTTATACTCTGCTTCCTTCAAGAGACATGCTTTGCTGCCACTTCTGAACAATGTATTTTTTCATGACCATTTGCTTACTTCCCCCTAAATGTTTTAAAAAAATCAATAATTTGCTTTCTCAACCAGACACTTGAGCTAGGCAGGATTTGAACTCAACTTTCAGATTTTCCCCTCATGGTAAGGCTGAATCGCAAGAAATGTCATTTTCAGAACATCGGCTCTCTATTTCCTGCACATGGCAATTCCTGTTGTGATGAGCTCTCCTATCTCCGACTGAGTGAGAATGAACAAAGCAGAAACATATCAAACCTTACTAAGCTACTTAGAAACTCACTCTTTTCCATTTGTAGTCTGAGTTCTTTTATATTACCAAATGATACTTTATATGCAATAGTGTGTGTTATTGAAGTATGACTGGCATATTATTTAGAACTTAAAGAAGAAAACTTGGGGCCATACAAATGAACAAGAGAATCTTTTTTTTTTTTTTCCATTTGTTTCTCCAATGGTTGCTATTCTTGTTTTCATTGATTAGAAGTTGGTGTTTTAGTTTTCTGGCTTTCTGTAGTTGTGGTAGAGTGGTGACCAAAACCAATCTGGGGAGGAGAAGGTTTATTTCACTTTACATGTTATAATTCATCCTTGAGGAAGCCAAGGGAGGGATGAGGAAGTAGAAACTGAAGCAAAGATCAAGGAGGAACACTGTCTATTGGTTTCCTCAGTCTCTTATAGAACTCACATACCCAACTAGGGATGCTATTATTAGTAGTAGGTTGGTTCCTTTTACGTCAGTTAGCGACAAATGGCCTCAAAGACATGCCCAGGAGTTAGTGGATGGAGTCCACTTCTTAGTTGAGCTCACTATTCCAAGGTGATTCTAGTGCGACATTTTGTCAGCTGAAGAAAACTATGGTGGTTACCTTGGAATGAGGTGCCCTATAGTATATACCAATGCCTTTCCAAAGAGTGAGGTGCTAATGGTAGGTACCCTGTAGTAGAGAGACTAATGCCCTTCCAAAGAGTACGGTGCTAATAGTACCCTATAGTAGACAGAACAATGCCCTTCCAACATGCTCATTTTCTAATCCTTAGAACTTCAACAAGGCTCTCTTACATAGCAAGAGGCCTTCCTGTGTGTGTGTGTGTGTGTGTGTGTGTGTGTGTGTGTGTGTGTGTGTGTGTGAATAAGATACCGAGATAGAAAGATTATATTTGAATATCTACTTGTACCCTTATACAAGGGCAGCAGAAGATAAAACTAGTATACGAAATCATGACGGTGGAAATACAGAGGGATAAGGCAATATGAAAAAAATAAGAGAGAGTCATAAACTAAAGATTCTGAACTGCTCTTTGAGCTGGAATCCTGGAGGAGAGAAATTCTACCTTGGAGCATCAATATGAAAGCAGCCCTTTGTGTACCTTCCAAGGCCTGAAAGATCCATCTGGGACTTCTGACCGCCAGAGCTGTTAACAAAGCTGTTGTTTGTCAACCACATGCTTTTGTGGCAATATGCAACAGGAGCAGTAGGAACCCAACAGGCTTCTCAGGATTTGCTCAGAAAAGCCCCTCTCACTGTTCTGCAGCTGCCTCTTTCATGGACTGATGTTCAGAAACCTTACTCCTTGTCTGAGGGTCTATGAGACAGGTGTTCTCCCTGCCATGCATGCTACACTCTCCTGTACTCACACTTTTCTGAGAAGAAATAGATGTCACACAAAGGATGTGATTGGTAGATAATATGGTAGGTGGTAATGAAAATCAAAATGCACAGGCAAAGACCGGTAGTTAGTACCATTCAAGGATTTGGGGGTTGGTATTTAAGAGCTTAAAAACATTTATCTTATTTTTTTACTGTTTTTAGCAATGTTAGTGATAATACCTCTTGGTTTGCTATATTATTATTATGACTTCTTTACTACAAAGTGGAGGTCCTTTTACTACTGTCAGACCTTCCTGTTTCTATGTACATCCTGCCTTTCATAAGATTTTAGAAAGTTTGTGTTCCTTATTACTCAGAAGTACTGTTGCTTTAAAAGTAGCTGTATAAAAAATACCACAGGAAATCATTCAGATACATTTTAAAAGATCTCAACGCATAGTTATTTCTTATTCCTTGGCCGAGGCTGCATAAGAATCTGCAGAAGGCTAAGCCAGAACTTTCCTGGGAAATTTCTTTATTCAACGATGCATACACCAGACCCAGTCAGGTCTTCTCTACCACTTCTGCATAAACTGTCATACTTGAAAATCCTAAATTGAAAAGTGTGGGTCTGCCTCTTTTTGTTCCTGCCAAGCCCCTGTCTTGTTTTCATATTCATTTGGTTAGCAGGGAAGCATAGTGATGTTCTACATTCCCATTCAGGCATCACGGGCTAAAATATCTTTAAACCTCTGAATATTTTGTTAAATACTTGTGTTCGTTGCTGGGAGCACATATGCCATGGCATACATGCGGAGGGCAGAGAACAACATCATAAGTTCTCTTTCTCTACCCTATAGATCCCAGGAACTGAACTCAGGTCATCCAGTTTGGTGAATGTGCCTACTTTATCTACTGAGCCATCTCACCAGTCCATAGGTCATTTCTTTTGAATGTACTTGGCTAGAATGGAATTTTTAAAAAAATGCACAAAAGGAGAGATAGTGAGAGATTTTAGTTGGGGTGAAGATTAGGGGGGTGACTTCTTGGAATGAAAGGGTTAGGTGGCATTGGGGCTTATGACAGATGGATGTAAAGTTCATGACAAACAACTTTCATTATATGACTCCATGTTTTGTTTTGTTTTGTTTTGTTTTGTTGCTTTTGTTCCTGTTAAAGTGTGTGGTACACAGTTTTGACCTACCTGTATACTGTGCAATACAGTAGCACTAAGTACCAAAGAAATGCACTGAAACAGAACCCTTCTCCAGTGGTATTTAAGCTCATTTAAAAGAAAAAAAATTATCACATAAGCCAGGCGGAAGAGTCTCATTCATAATCTCTGACATTGTCTCCATCTTTGTTACTTCCTCCACGACCTCTGAATGTGTTTGCAAGTATGGGCATTTTTGGCAAACCTATCTTGCTCTTCATTTTGTCCTTAAGCTACTTTTGCATAAAGGACGATCTCTGAGTGAAGAAAGGATAAAATATAATTTTCAAATTTGACATGTATTTCCTTAAAGCAGATTATATTTATTAAGGATCACATTTGCAAGTTTAGCCAGATTTTATTTGTATTCATTCTATCCTCTTTAAATGTACCTTGTGGTTTTCGTGTGTTATTAAAAGAGCGTTCTGAAGCATCCTTGCCCCACCCCCTAGCAACTGTTAGACTAATCCTCAGGAATGATTATACTTTCTATTTCTGTCTTGATTTGCAAAGGCCATGGCAATCAATAATAACTGTAAAATAATGCGGAACAATTAGTTTTTCTTGCATGCCAGTAATTTGTGTTGACATCAGCTGGCATCAGGTGATGTGTATATCACAGACAGGCAAATTAGGCTGCTGATAATTAAGTTTCAGACTCACTGCCATCACTTTAGTAGTTTTTGCCCTGAGTAAAGAAAGTTCTGAAAATATTGAATTCTACCATTGTACTAGCTACAGAAATAAATACTTCTTTTCTTCTAGAGTCTAGTAACTTTTCAAACATCAATTCCTTAGGAATTATAAAACAAGTTGGTAAGTTCAGTAAGTTTGAGGTCCATTTCATAACTGCTTATGTCTGTGTCAAGCTTGAGACTATGATTATCTTCATGGCCTTGATAAATCCATGTAGGTCAGATGATACCTGCCACCAAAACTTGTAAAAGAAGAAAGAAAAAGAGATCCTACTAGAGAAGAGGCATTGAAACCCAACCATCCACCAGCTGCTTTTCTTTGGAAGCCTCTCGGTGAACTATTTGTGCACAAGGCACAGTAGAGAAGGCTTATTTTCTGAAATAAGTGTCATGGGATTTGAGGAAAAGTGTGGTCTATTTTTCCTGTAAACAGATTCTAAATATATGCTTTTGAATGTGAATAAGGTCAGGCAATGTGATAATTTACTTTTTCAGAGTCTTTAATGGGGGTCGGGAGATAGCTCAATTGAGAAGGGGCTTAATGATCAATCGTGAGGGCCTATGTCCAGTCTCTTCAGAGCTCACATATGCTTTGGCTCTTAGGTATAATCCAGTGCTAGGAGACAGGACACAAAGAACGTTCATTGAGATGTTAAGCTCATTAAGCTGTGGAGAAACATAAGAAACCCATAATTTTCCTGCAGTAAAGTCACTGTATAAAATAATTGTATAAAACATCAAAGAAGGACAAGAAAACACAAATTCATGTGATACAGAAAATTCTGCTACTTGTTTACTTTGTAGTCTAACAGCACCATATTAAGTGGCACTCCAAGGAAATTCCATAGACTGTCAGGCCTACTAAAGATAAAAACTCTGGTTACTTCTTTCTACCATCTGAGAATAGCAGTCTTTAATAGCATACTTTGAATGTAACACATGTGAGGAATAAGTAAATATCAACATGTTTAGATGCGAATAACGTGTGCATACGATAAACAATCTTCATAGCTTAGAAAAAGTCCATAATTTGTGACTAAACTATTAAAAACTCCTGTGGCTAATTGAAAGTGTTCATAGTACATTTGTGGCAGATTTGTCTACCCTCAGACTACACCAGACTGTGAGCATGGTTTTATGATGAGAAGAAGCCATGCTGATAAGGAGAGCTGGTGCCCAACAGAATACATAGAGGCAAGAAAGCAGAATTTGGCCTTCTCTTCCACAGCCTTGGAAGAAGAAACATCTACTAGTTTTCTTTCCTCTTTAGGCTGGGCTCTGGTCACCCACCCGTAATACAATGACTTCGCTATAATACAAATTCGCTCTCTGGGACAGCTGGTAGCTTTTATGGGAGGCTTTCAACAGAAGTTTAGGTGTTCTTTTTTATTTTTTTATTTTTTTTGGTTTTCTTACATATAGGTGATGAATTAATAAGAAACACTAGGTGAAACATTAGTGTTTTAAGGAGCACAATTAAAAGAGTACTTTGGAGGTGGGGACAACCACTTAGAAACGAACACTCAGATAAGAGAACATCCCTTGCAAGGCTGGGATTGAATTTCAGATCAATTCTGAAAATATACAAACTAAATTCCAGTTTTGACAAATGGATATAATGCTTTTAAAATCCCAGGAAGAAAACCATTTTAAAATTGGTTGTCTGTTTAAGCTTAGGTTCGTATACATGTATTCTCAAAGACAAATGCTCTTTTGTGTTAGCTTTTAGTGTTATGTCAGATAGAATGCTTGATAAGAAATGGGATCATCAGATTTGTGTGTACTCTGTACATTGCAAATACAATGGTAACATCAAGAAACCCATTTTTCAAAAGAACTTCAGGAAATCATGTTGATTTTTATCTACAGGTTGGATTGATTTTTAAAAAAATTATCTGGGCATTTCTCTGCCTGAGAAGTCTGCTCATTTGTTTATTCCAAGAACCAAACTGTGCACAGTATGTTTTGTAAAGATTGCAAGAGATCTTACAATAGAATTAGTTGGATTTATTTGTAATTCCAGCTTATTTGTTTCCTACCTCATGTATCATATCATCATATCGGTTCAGTCCAAACTTATAAAAAGCATGCATTTAAAATAATGTTCCTTTTCAGAAATGCCTGCAAGTGACCACCTGCCAGTTGAGACCATGACTGACCCAAACATCTCGAATAAATTAAAATGCAACAGATGCTATGCATAGAGCTCACTTTCATAATGATAATCATTCAATTGTTCCTTTTTAATCCCCTAAAGTAGCAAATCTTAATTACAAATTTAAGTACTACCATTGTGATTTTGTAGTGTAACAGAAGAAGTAAAACAGGTCATTGTTTCTTAATCATTCTTCACATGTGAAATGACCACCACAGTTAGTATTTTTATTTTTCATTGAGAATTTCATACTTACGCAATAAAATGTGATCATATCCACTCCTCATCCATCCCTTCATCTCCCCCTGATCTGCTTTCACACATCTTCCTTCTAACTTCATGTCTTCTTCGGTATAATAATCCACTAAATCTAATTAGTGCTTCAGGAATGTGTGTTTTTGTGGGGCCATCCCCAGGAGCATGGGCAACCTAGCAATGGTCATACCCCCAAGAATAATTAGTCTCTTTAATTCAGTGATTATCAGCCACCAAATTTTCTCTGTTACAGCAATCAATGCATAGATTTATTAACTGGTGAGTGCTAGAAATAAATGATTGTGAGTTCTTAGCCCTATGTAGGGTATTATTAGCATTTTGAAGTGAGTTTTCCTCCCTCCCTCCCTCTCTCCCTCCTTCCCTATTTTCTTTCTTTCATTTCTTCTCTCCATGCCAGGGATATAATCCAAAAATTCACACAAATGAAACAAACGTTCTCTTATGGAGGCATATCTCCAGCTCTTAATTTTAATTTGCCTGTAAAAATTCTGTCATTGAAGAATGCACATTTGGAGCTGGAGAAATGGCTCAGTAGTTAAGAGCCACTTTCTGCTCTTCCAGAGGTCTTGAGATCAATTTTCTATAACAACATGCTGGTTCATAACCACCTGTAATGAGATCTGATGCCCTCCTCTAGAGTACAGAAGTACATGCAGAAAGAACACTCATATAGTTAAAATACACAAGTAAATAAATCAGAGAAGGAAGAGGAGGAGTATGGGGAGGGGAGTAGGAAAATGGAGAAGGTGAAGGAGAAGTAGAAGGAGGAGGAGAAGGAGAAGGAGAAAGCACATTCATAACCAGACCTCATGTTGGCCTAATTTTTTCAAATTCCTCAAACAAACAAACAAACAAAAACAAAACAAAACCCCCCATGATTTTAAACATAATTTTGTGCTCAGTTTTTATAACGGAAATACATTGGGGATTTTTTTAAAATAATTAAACTGAGCAGAACTTAAATTTTCCTTATCATACTAGCCAAACGTGTATGCTATACACTCAAAAGCAGTGAATTCTTATGGCTAGAATCACTGGCAGAGAATCTACCATCAAGATTTCGTCACCCTTCACAGAAATGCCAGGAACTGAAGGAATTTTAAGCATAATATGCATGATTGTATGATCTATTGATCCCAATAGTATTAAGTGATAATAATACTGTTTGATTCAGTCTGGAAGAAAAGTAAGGTGCATGGCAGGTATAATTGCCGTGATTAATGAAAACTTAAGAACATCCATTTCTTGACATATTCCCCCCTCAGCTACATTAACAGAAACACATTGTCAGCTTGGAAAGAAGCAGTTGTCAATTTAGACAATAATTCACCTAAACAATTCAAATGAACTTTAAATAAAAACGACACCTGAATAGAGACATGCTAACTCACCTCCTTAAGCATAAGCAAGCCTACCCAATGGAAGGTGTCTTTTGTATCTTAAACTAGCATACACAAATATCTTTTTGTAATAAGAAAATATACAGAATAATATGATAATGCTTAAAGCTTCCAAAACAATAATATCAAACTTGAATGAACGCAATAGTTTTCATGTTGTTTGAAAGCAAAAGTAACCTTTTTCAGGTCACTTCTCAGCAAAGCAATCTCAATCCATTTCAATGAAGTTTTGACATCACCATGTGAATTTCTTTGTTTAGTTTTTGAAATATTTGGTCAATATAAAAAACAGTCTGTATTTCCGAAGAAAATGATTTGTCATTCAGTAGGAAAACAGTCTGTTAAAAAAAGTCCTACTGTCTGCAAAGACTCAGGCTTATTCATGGGTCCTAGAGGAGTAAGTTGCAACTGTTAATTTGTGTACATGTTTCTGGTGAGAGCTGTACTCACTCATGTAAGTGCTTGTAGTGACCTGAGATTGATAATTTCTCAATCGCTTCTCTGCATTACCTGAGTGAAGCAAGGTCTCTCGCCGAACCTTTCACTGACCTTGCCATTCAGCTAGACAGAGTATCTGGAACACTCCCAGGATCCACCTGTCTCTATCCCCAGTGCTGAAGTTAAAGATATGTAGCCCCAGACCAAGCTCTTTAAAAAGATGCTGGAACTAAAACTTTTGAGCTTCCCAGCCCACAGCATGTGTCCTTGTGTGTGTTCCTTTTGAATTAACAACTCATTGTCACAAACTTAATTTGCTTCTTTGTTAGCACATGAAACATTTGCCTGTGGAAGAGAGTATTACCAGCCTTGTCTTCATCCTTCGCTTAACACAGAGCACAGTTTAGAAGCATGTCATTTTGTGTCTTATGAAGTATAGTGGTTTGCAAATGGATTTCCATATTATGCAATAATCCATAAAATAGTAGTATACTATGAAAAAAAGGCTGTGTAATAATTTTCCTTGGTCCTGTGGAAGCTTGATGCTCCAGCATAGGGGGAATGCAAGAGCCGTGAGGCAGGAGTGGGTGAGTGGGTGGAGGAGCACCCTCATAGAGGCAAAGGAGAAAGGGGAAAGTGGGGATGGGACAGACTATGGAGGCGTAACCGGGAAGGGGATTATCATTTGAAATGTAAATGAATAAAATGATTAATAAAAAAAAGACAAAAAATTATTTTCCAAGATTTGCTCTCCTATACTTTAGTAGCTTAGTTTCTGAAACAGACCATTTAAACAGGTTTATTTAGCTCCTTGAAATTTGATAGGTAGCATTCACACTAAATAGTGAAGAGGACCACTGTGAAACTGCTATAATTTATTTCACCATTTGTTTTCTGTCTGCATATTACCAAACAAAAGTAATATAATGGGAGATTAAAGAATATGTAATTGTCAGGTCTTGGGACCTCCCCTTGGGCTAGATCCACTTTGGGTCTGTAACTGGACCTTCTTTTCCTCAGGCTCCTCTCCATTTCCATCCCTGTAATTCTTTCAGACAGGAACAATTATGGGTCAGAGATGTGACTGTGGGATGGAAACCCCATCCCTCCCTTGATGTCCTGTCTTCCTGTTAGAGGTGGGCTCTATAAGTTCCCTCTCCCTACTGTTGGATATTTCATCTAAGGTCCCTCCCATTGTATCCTGGGAGTCTCTGACCTCCCGGGTCAGAGTGGTCTGGTGTGTGTGTGGGGGTGTCCCCCAATCTCCTATTTCCTGAGGCTGCCTGTTTATATTCCTTCTGCTGACCTTCAGGACTTCAGTCCTTTTCCCTTACCCAATACCAGATCAGCGCCCCCCCCCACCCGCCCAGTCCATTTTCTGTCCCAGGTCCCTCCCTCCCTTCTCACTTGTGATTGCTTTCTTCTCTCTTTCAAGTGGGACTGAGGCATCCTCACTTGGGCACTTCAGTTTGTTGAGTCTCACAAAAAGGGATCTATCATAACTGACCCCCCAAAGACCCAGAAAACAGCTGAAAGAGTCAGATGCAGATGTTTGCACCCAAGCAATGGACAGAAGCAGCTGACTCCTGCTGTTGAATTAGGGAAGGCTGAAAGAAGCTGAGGAGGAGGGCAATCCTGTAGGAGGACCAGCAATCTCAATAAATATTGACACCCAAGATCCCGCAAACATTGGATCACCATACAGACAGCACACACCAGCTGATATGACGCCCCCAACACGCATACACAAGAGGACTTCTGGGTCTGTATTCATTCAGAGATGATGCACCTAACCCTCAAGAGACTAGAAGCCCCCAGGGAATTTAGAGGTCAGGTGGGGTGGGGAGGAGGTGTGAGATGTGGGGCAGTCGGAAGGTGGATGGGGGCCGCAGGGAATGAAATATGGAGTGTAAAAAAATAAATTAAAAATCAAATACAATTTTAAAAAAAGAATATGTTACTGAAAATGAACATGAACACCTCTTGGGTAGGACACTGATCTGTTCAACATATCTTAACACAAAAATGTCCTCTTAAGTTCTAGATGATGCCCCTGGTGGCCATTTGATCTTGGGATCTTCTCCTGCTTATAGGTGATGTGTTTCCCTCAGGAGTCCTTTTCTCAATGAAAACTATTTTATAAAATGTACCCCTCCATTGTCTGAGAAATTAACTCTGTGTTCTCAAGATAAAGGCTTGGAAGCCATTGACCTGAGAGGGCGGCTGGGTAACTCCTGATCCTCTGTCACCATAGCTTCCTGAAGTCAGAAAGTCTTCACTGCATCCACAGATAGATGCCTACTTTCCCCCTTTTCAATAGTAAAGTTTTGGGCTGTATCCAAGCTCAATTCACGTGATTTAGTTTAGTTTCAGGGATACTGTATTACAAATTTAGAAGGATTTGGAATGTTAGAGCATGATAGAATGTAGGAGAGGTTTATTAAACACAATATGAACAAATTTCTGAAGTTGATAATACACTGTTATCATGTTTAATAGGAAAATAAAGAAAGGAAATTAAAGTCTTTACTTGACTCCTTTGCAGCTTTAACTAACCATGTTGGAATAGTAAATCCAGCAAGTCCAGCGTACAGACCTATCACTAGTACACAAGTTCTGCATGTATCTGCAGAAAACTATTTCTCTAAATTTTATTTCATTTAAAACGAAAAATAAGTGTTCCCTACCACAGTGGTATACAAGTCCCTTCAGGATGTACCCAACTACAAGCCCATTTTTCACAGTACCCTTCTTCCTTTTTACTTCTCCTGGTATAGCCACAGCTAAACTAGTCTCATGATTTCCCAGACAGGACCCTCATTTTCCATACACTCTGACTATGCTACTTCTAAACACTTCTACCTCCCCATCTCTTTACCCCTCGGCAAACAGAGCTTGCTTTTAAGCAAAGCCCTTTTCAATAAAGCCTTTATCAACTATCTGATGGAAAACTGCAATTACTCATTTGGTACTAGAATGAAAAGCACACACACACACCTGCATACACACAATCATGCTGTGGTGAAATACTGTAGCTGTATCTAGCCAAGTTTTCCTCTAAGCCTGTGGTCACTTCTTGGATGTTAAAACTGGATGTAATGGTGGTTCACTAATTTAAACTTGGAGCTTCGTGGAAATACTCAGAAACTGAAAAATCTGTTTCCTATAAAAAGTGCTCACCACACTGTAATTCAGATTCTTACGAACATGGTTTTCTTGACTTAATTTTATTTCCTAAAGTTTGCAATGCATGTTCCTAGACATGAGGAATATCATTTGTTCTGACAAACAGTATCTTAAGGTGTCCTGTGTAATGTTGTACCTCCTTTCACTCTGCCTTTCCATAAAACCGATATGTCACTTCACCAGTGACAAAACTATTAAACTGCTTCCACATATTTTCACACCTCTGCTAAGATATAGATATCTTATCTGCCTGAGTATAGATTTTTAAATTTACATTTACTTTTAGATATCTGTCTCTATTTGTTTTTCTTGAGGACAATTGTAGTCAGTCTTGGTTCCAAGGAGACATAGATCTAACCTTTTCATGTCATCTGTTACTTTAAAGAATTACATTAAACAAAACTCAGTATCTACTTCTTTTTTTCAAAAAAGAATTTCTTTTCTTCCTTACATTTTTTGTTTGTCTGTTTCTTTTGTTGGTTTTTCTGAGACAGGGCTCTCTGTGCAAGAGCCCTGGCTGTCCTGGAGCTCACTCTGTGGACTAGGCTGGACTCTAATTCACAAGAGATTCGCATGCCTCTGTCTTAAGAGTGCTACACCATTAGTTCCCGCTGGCTTGAAATTTATTTCTTGGGAATTATTTTTTCTTTCTTTGAGATTATAACATAATTACATCATTACATCATTTCCCCTCTCTGCTTCTCGCTCCAAACTTTCCATGTAATCTTCCTTGCTCGTTTTTTTTCAAATTCATGGTCTATTTTTTCAGTAATTGTTGATACACACACACACACACATACACACACACACTCACACACACAAAACGAGAGAGAGAGAGAGAGAGAGAGAGAGAGAGAGAGAGAGAGAGAGAGAGAAACATATATATTAATATATAATATTAGGAATATAGATTTCTTTTTAAAAATTTTATTGGTTATTTTATTTATTTACATTTCAAATGTTATCCCCCTTCCCAGTTTCCCCTCCGCAACTCCTCTCTCCCATCCCCTTCTTCTATGAGGGTGCTCTCCCACTCATCCATTTCTGCTTCACCACACTAGCATTCCCCTATGGTGGGGCATCAAGCCTTCACAGGACCAAGGGACTCTCCTCTCATTGATGCCAGGTAAGTTTATTATCTGCTACATATGCAGCAGGAGCCACAGGTCCCTCAATGTTTATTCTTTGGTTGGCGGTTTAGTCTCTGGGAACTCTGGGGGTGGGGGGTGTCTGGTTAGTTGATATTCTTGTTCTTGCTATGGTGTTGCAAGCTCCTTCATCTCCTTCAGCCCTTCCCCTAACTCCACCATTGGGGTCCCCATATTCAGTCTGATGGTTGGCTGCAAGCATCTGTATCAGTAAGGCTCTGGCAGAGCCTCTCAGGAGACAGCTCTATCAGGCTCCCGCCAGCAAGCACTTCTTGGCATCAGCAATTGTGACTGGGCTTGGTGGCTACATATGGGATGGATCCCCAGGTAGGGAAGTCTCTGGATGGCCTTTTCTTCAGTCTCTTCTCCACACTTTGTCCCTGTATTTCCTTTAGACAGGAGCAATTCTGGGTTAAAATTTTTGAGAAGGGTTGGTGGTCCCATTCCTCAACCAGGGCCCATGCCTAATTGCTTCATATGATCTCTACAGGTTCTCTCTCCCCTTTGTTGAGTATTTCAGCTAATGTTATCCACACTGGGTCCTGGGAGCCTCTTGCTTTTTGGCATCTGGGACTTTCTATTGGCTACCCCTTTTCCCTATCCCCCAATGCTATACACCTCTGTTCAATTTCCCGACCCTCTATACATCTCCCCCATTTCCTCCTACACTTGATCCTGCTCCCCCTTTTTCCTCTCCCCCTCCTTTCTTCCTCCCAAGTCCCTCCCACCCTCTACCTTCCATGATTATTCTGTCCCCCTTCTAAGTAGGACTGAAGTATCCTCACTAAAATCTCCTTTCTTCTTGACTTTCATGTGGTCTGTAAGTTGTACCATATGGAAACCAGTTTGACTGCTCCTCAGAAAACTGGCCGTAGTACTACCTGAGGACCCAGCTATACCACTTCTAGGTGTGTACCCAAAAGATGATGCTCCAACATATAACAAGGACACATGCTGCACTATGTGCCTAGCAGCCTTAATTTTAATAGCCAGAAGCTGAAAACAACCCAGATGTTCCCCAACAGAGGAATGGGTACAGAAAAAGTGGTAGATTTACACAATGGAGTACTACTCAGCTATTAAAAACAACAACTTCATGAAATTAGCAGGCAAATGAATAGAACTAAAATATATCATCCTGAGTGAGGTAACACGGTCGCAAAAGAACACACATTGTTTGTACTCACTGATAAGTGGATATTAGGATATTAGGAAATTTTATATATATATAAAATTTCTAAATAGATACATACAATCTACTCAGTGTATACAATGTTACTTATGTAGTCACACAGCTATCCATTTTTAATGGCACAAAGACTTAAATGAAAGTTATTTTCCCTTCATCTCCATATGTAAAACCTAGCAGAGTATTATACAAAGTATAAACTTTTATAAATACTCAGTTATCCATCAATCTATTAGCATTGAGAATTTGATTCCAGGGTTCTCTTTAAGAGTCAAAGTAATAGTGAGGCCTTCGTAGAACATAAAGAAATTTCTGATGCAGCCTTGAAGTGAGAAGATGCTTAGTGTGTTTGAAGAGGCCACAGAAGAAACAAAAAAGAGAGAGAGTGCTAGGGGACCAAGCAGGAGAAGTAGCCAGAATAGTAGTGCTTATACTAGTGTGACACCTATGATAAGACCTTGGCTTTTATGCCAAGCGAAACAGAAAACCACTGGCTGCCTTAAAAGCCTGATACATTCTGACTTCTATTCATAGAGTAACTTCTGACAGCTTCTTTAGGAGAAGACAAAGAGAAACAAGGAGAAGAGCCAGGCGAAATACCTAAAGACAGTTTTAATCTATGAGAGGAGGTGACAAGAGAGACAGAGACTTAGAGTAGGTGGGCATGCCATGTGGCACTGGGTGTTTGTGAGGAGTGAACTCGATATAGGAACTTCTGATGGAATTTTCCCATGGGTGTGAGAGAACAATGCTGAGGTTGCCTTGTAAAGGTTCTTAGATGAACAACTGGAAACCGATGTTAGATTCAGAAATGTGAGCATAAGGTGGGCCAATCTGAGAGGAAAAACTGAGCAACTGCCAATTAGGTTATGTGTGCCCTAAGTGAACACAGAGCGTACCTTTGTGAGGGTTTCATTTAATGTCTAAAGATGTAGGTCAAATATTTATAGCCCTGAAAACTCATTACATTATGTACTCTAGCTTAGTCTTCTAACTCCTATTTCAATATACAAAACCATTAAAATAATAATTAAAAAATGGAACGTGTTTATTGGCAAACATTTTAATGCAAAAACTTGACAATTTAAAAACCTCATCTCATTTTGTAGTCATCTTGGATAATGTAAATGGATGAATTAAATATAATATAAATTATTCAACTGTAAATGATTTAAAAGCAAGTAGCACATTCATTTCATCACTTTTCCCTTAGAGCACTTTGTCAGAATTCAGCAGTTCTGCAATTAATTGTCAGAACTTTCTGGTCAATATGTTCATTTCTTGTCATATTAAAATATTTGAATTAAAATCTACTCCCCATGTAGTAGATTAAATATATCAATTCTTGACAATTTAATTCTGTATTTATATTATGAAAGATGATATTTTATTTTTACCTGCTGCAATTCTTTTTTTCTTCCTTGCTTCTTTAAGGTATTGGCAAAAAATGTAACCCCGATTGCTCTTATGTTACTGAAGACAAGAATATATGTGTGAATATTGTGAAGAAATTGGATATGAAAACCTTGTTCTTGTTATTCTGTAAGGCTATTTTTGGATTTTACCACCTGAATCCTACCAGGATATTTTAAATATTAAATTGTAGCCTAATTGTTATCATGCAACACACTGTTTTAACTGTCCTGTTTCAAAGGACATAGAGTTTTCTATATTATTTCACCATTCATAGTTATGTATAGAGTCTATGCATATGTATATAGTCATGAAGTAGTCCAGAAGTTTACAATAATTTTTGCACATTTCATCTTATACAGTATATGCTATTTTATAGTAAATATACCACTTTTGAAAATATATAGCATAAAATAAACCTGCATTTTAAGATTTTTGAGAAATACTGTATGCAAAATTAGAAGTAGTCACTATTTTGTATAGATCTCTTCTTGGCAGTCACTGGGGTACTTTATGTGTATTAGTGAATAAAAAGTTTTCTACATTTAGATAGGTGTAAAATGGATCTTGGCATATATGGGAATATCATTTGGTAGTGAGAGCAAAATGTAACTCTTTGTGAATTTATTTGTTTTTCCTTACTTTATGCAATAGCCATAACATGATATTGAATCAAAAAAGGCCACAATTCATCTACATCCCTTCCTGAAACAATAACACTTATTAGCACTTGACATTTTCAAAAGATGTCCACGGTTTACACATTTTTGTTAAGATTTACTTAATGAAGAATATATTTTACTCTCCCTAAAATCATCTTTGATCAATTATGTATGAAAATATGAATTTTAACTCAATTTAAACTTCTGACTTCATTAAATCATTCCCTGTCTACATGATAATATTTTTGGTACTTTGAGACATTCCAAGATGATGACTATGTGACCCCAGAATCCAAGAAGCTCAAATATACAAAAATCCAGATTATAAATACAAATGATAATTCCAGAATAGTATAGTGGAAAGTATGTTAGTGCTAGTGGAAGATCTCATCGTATCAATGAGGTAGGGAAGAGTTTGCATTTGTGTATGAAACGTCACAGGGATGCTGCATTTGACTTCCAAATTGGAACTTATAAATGAATGGAACTGATACACGTGATGCAACATCAGCTACTTCCAGTGGGTTGGGATTTGATGAGAACCAGAGAGTAAGTAGAGTGAACAGTGTGGTGTGTTACATACACTGAGTATTTGATAAGTAATAGTGAATATTCATCTGAAACAAAGTCAAATGTTTAAAAGTAGAGGACCCAGGCAACTTCACTTTGTTCTTATTGAGAAGCTAAAATGCTGTTGGAAAGTTTTAAGTATCTAACTAAAGTACAAATCATAAGAAAGGGAAACTGATACAGGATCAAGGAATTACTAATTCATATGAAGATCAACATAGCAGTTGATTTGTAATATTTTAGTAGACATAGGAATCCTGCTATTTTGAAAGAAGAAGAAGAAGAAGAAGAAGAAGAAGAAGAAGAAGAAGAAGAAGAAGAAGAAGAAGAAAAAGGGGAGGAGGAGGAGGAGGAGGAGGAGAAAGAAAGAGACAGGGAGGGAGAGAATATTCATAAATTTCTTATTTAACAAGAAGAACAAGATATTCTTTCTTCCCTGGTCTTATCTAAAGTTTCTTTTAACAGATTGTTCAAGATCTCAAAATGCTCTACACATATTTAATTCTTACCATGAGCACTGCTGCTATACTAACTTTAGATTCCATTCTATGTGGGCAATTAGACAACAGGGAAAAATAATTCCTGTAGAGTAGATTCATCCAGCATACATACAGCATAAAAAAAGACAACAGAGCTCAACACAGGAGCAAGTCTTTTTGTCTATATGGAGAATGTTCAGACTCTCACACGCTATTCATATTATACTTATAAGGCATAAAGTTCATATTAATTTTACAAATACAATAATTTGTCTGATTTTCCACAGGCCAGCATGACTGTGCATATGCTTTTAGTAACTTTTAAAATATCAGACATTCACTGAAATATCCTCAATCTATTAACATTATAGTAGATCAGTCAAGGAATCACAATGCAACAAGGGGCATTACAAGACCATTTTGTCCATCCCCACTTGGCCTCATGAGTCTCTTTAATTAGCCACAAAAATATAGCCCACTGTCTTCATTTTTGAAAATATAATTTTTGTTTAATAATTTCATGATGACTCACTGTTATAAAATAAACTTATTACCACTGTTCTGGTAGTAAGTAGAAAAAGAAGCAGGTAAGTTATCAGTCATCCATTATATGTGACCCGCTGCGTTTCTACTTCCAATAGGCCATTAAAAAAATACCCATTCTCATAGACAATTAACTCCACATATTTCCATAGACAAATTGTTAATGTGTTAAGCAGGTTCAAAAATGCAGGTAGTCATAATAAAACACACAAACAAGTTGCTAAACAAAGATAAGTTACTGATAAACTAAAGATAGATAAATGGAACCATATGTTGTATGCCACATGGCTATTAGTGCAACACAAAGCAATAAAATACAGAACTGTATTCAAATAATAAAGTTTGTCATAAAAATTAATGTGATACCATCCCTTGACTTCTATAGACAGACATTACACTGCTCTGTTGATCTGCATACTTCTTTCCAGTTATTACACTGTCTTAAAATTTCAATTTTTAAATCATTTAATAATTTTGTTTACTACATCACACCAACTTCCACATAAAAAATCTAAATCATCAAGGACTAAACTAAAACCATTCATATCTTGAAAATATATTAATGAAAGTAAGTAACCCTTGTAGATTATGATCATAATGTAAAATTGTGTGGGGATGCTTTCAAATATGATGGCTCTTAAATGGAATTATCATGTATCAGAAATTTCCTTTACTATTGTGCATTAAAAAAATGCCTCAAAATATAGCAATATAAATACAGATACTCACAGTCAACCAACGAAATGAGCCCAGGAACCCTAATGGAAGAGCTAGGAGAAGGACTGAAGGAGCTGAAGGGGATTGCAACCCCATAGGAAGAATTATTTCAACTACCTGGACCACCAAGAGCTCCCAGGGACTAAACCACCAACTAAAGAATATACATGAAGGAACCTATGGCTCTAGATACATATGTAGCAGAGGATGGCCTTATCTGACATCAATGGGAGAGAAGGCCCTTGGTCCTATGGAGGCTTGACGCCCCAGGGAAGGGGGATCCTAGAGTAGTCAGTTGGGAGTGGATGAGTGGATGAAGGAGCACCATCATAGAAGCAAAGCAGGTGAAGGCAGGATGGGATAGGGAGTTGTTGGAGGGTTAATCAGGAAGAGGACTATCATTTGAAATATAAACAAATGAAATGATTAATTTAAAAAAGCTATACAGAAACAAAAGCAAAATACTCCCAAGTATTGCATAATGATTCAAATAATTCATTGCAATGTTATTGTTAAGAGCAAAAAGTTAGAAACAACCCAACCCCCCATGTCCTTATAAATAAATAAATAAAATGCAATATATATATATATATATATATATATATATATATATATATATAGAGAGAGAGAGAGAGAGAGAGAGAGAGAGAGAGAGTGATGGAATATCATTTATCATTTAGTTACAAGTGTGATACAATTTTGATACATGATAAAGCAAAGGTGGGTCATCATGCCACGTAAACCATGCTACGTAACAAGCATCATGCCACATAAACATAAACCTACTACTCAAGGATGAATCTTGCATGATTCTTCCTATATAAGTTTCATAGAGTAGAGTATATTAGAAGTTACCAATGAGGAGTCATTGCTTAGAGAATGTGGCCTGTGTTTAGCATGTTCATAGGCTCTTAAGACAGAGTGGTATTGTGAGTATAATTAGAATTACTGTATTCCTCACTTGATATACTTATGTTACATAATCACCTTAATAAGAGTGATCAAAACCATGACAGTGAGTATTTGTGATGTTCTTACGTATGGCTCTTAGACTGCCTTTGAGAGAAGTAGCAAATTCATACTGTTGATGCAGTATGTATCCTGCAGGCCATGTCAGAAAAAAATCTTTGCAAATTTCTTTTAGTTACAATGTTATATTGTTGGTGTCACATACTGGGGACTTTCTACTCCTTCAAGCTGTTTTTCTCCAAAGTACATTGATTCTTTCTGACTTTATTTATAACTACATACAACTTATCTGGAGATGCTACATTTTAATCAACAAAATGTTTTATTGTTGGTGCTCCTGGACCATGTTAACACTTTCCTCTTAAGTCTCTATTATCAATGCGGAGGAGGAAAAGTAGAGAGTTTCCAGACAGATCTTGGGGCTAGTGTGCCCTATGCCCTATCTAATGCCTGAGTACATATGATGATGAGGTATGACTAGAGATACATATCAGAAAATCATTAGAATGGGTGATCTAGCTGAGAGCAAAAGCATAATAATAGATGGATAGAGAAAATTAGAACAGAAATATGTATCTACTGGAAACATGTAATGGATGGGTGTCAAAGACAGAAGTGTTGCTATCAAAACCAGGAGAAGAAATTAGATCAGGAAAGACATGGAAGCTGAAGATCATGGGGCACAGCATTTTCCAGAATCAGGTTCTCAATGGGACAAGTTCCTGTAAGATGTCCAAGTGGAGACAAAGAGATGCCACGCAGGGCATACAGGTTGAGTGTGATTTCTTAGACAGCTGTTTCTATGCAACCAATTGGGCTGAATTGAAGGCAAAGTTGAGAAATTATAGTATCCTCAATCAGAGGGAATGTGAGCAGGTAAACTTGGTTAGAGGGGAAGCAGGGGCTTCACAATTTATCTATAATAAAAATAACTATTTTCCTCTTTATAGTGTAGGAATTTATAACTATCTATTTATAACTACCTTGCCCACTGCACTCCATATTCTTTTCCTTAAGCTACTTTGGAACAAACATGGCACTGTGAGATTTGTTGCTGTTCTTACAATACATAACTGTCCATAATTTTTAATTGATCTGCTTCGATCATTATTTAATGTGGCTGAATCAGACCTTAAGGGGTTCTGTCTGTTGTCTGTATATCATACAACCTTTTCAAGTTGTATTTAAAAAATGTCATCCACATAATTGATGTCCTTTAATGTGGACCATTACAAGGTAGCACCTTCATGCTACCATTTATTAAATATATTTGTTGATTTCCAAATTTTTAGGCTAAAGTACTAAGAATGACATGAGGCTGGAGCAAATCTTGGAAAGATTAGCTGGCCATATTATTCTTCCTATCATTGTTCACAGTTATATTAATATTGGGAAGGTTGAATAGAAAAAAAGAAGTCTGCATGCTTGAACTTTCCAAGCAATACAATGCTGTATAAAAAGATGAATCTGTTTAATATATTCTTGACTTTCTTATCATCATATATATCTTGTAATAAAAAAGCTAATTTACACAAATTAATAGCAGACCAATGATTTTGCAAAGTAAAAGAATTCATGAATTGTAGAGCAGATATTTGTGTGGATTATTTTTCATTAAGAAATTTACATGGCCATAGGTGTGTGGATTCATTTCTGGGTCTTCAATTCTATTCCACTGATCTACCTGCCTGACACTGTACCAACTCCATGCAGTTTTTATCACAATTGCTCTGTAGTACAGCTTGAGGTCAGGGATGGTAATTCCACCAGAAGTTTTTTACTGTTGAGAATAGTTTTCACTATCTGAGGTTTTTTGTTACTCCAGATGAATTTGCAAATTGCTCTTTCTAACTCTGTGAAGACTTGAGTTGGAATTTTGATGGTGATTACATTTAATCTGTAAATTTCTTTCAGCTAGATGGCCATTTTTGCTAAACCACCAACCACAGAGTATACGTGAAGGGACTAATGGTTCCAGGTGCATATGTAGTAGAGGATGGCCTTGTTGGTCATCAATGGGAGGAGAGGGCCTTGATCCTGTGAAGGCTCTATGCCCCAGTGTAGGGGAATGCCAGAGCAGGAAGTGGGAGTGGGCGGGTTGGTGAGCAGAGGGAGTAGGGAGGGGTTAGGAAGTTTTTGGAGGGGAAAAAAGGAAAGGGGATAACATTTGAAATGTAAATAAAGAAAATATTAAAGAAAAAAAGAAAAGAAAAGAAGAGGAGAGGAGAGGAGAGGAGAGGAGAGGAGAGAAGAGAAGAGAAGAGAAGAGAAGAGAAGAGAAGAGAAGAGAAGAGAAGAGAAGAGAAGAGAAGAGAAGAGAAGAGAAGANGAAGAGAAGAGAAGAGAAGAGAAGAGAAGAGAAGAGAAGAGAAGAGAAGAGAAGAGAAGAGAAGAGAAGAGAAGAGAAGAGAAGAGAAGAGACATTTACATGAGTACACTGTAGCTGTCTTCAGACACACCAGAAAAGGGCATCAGATCCTATTACTGGTGGTTGTGAGCTACTATGTGGTTTCTGAAAATTGAACTCAGGACCTCTGTAAGATCAGTCAGTGCTCTTAACCATTGAGCCATCTCTAGTCAAGATATTTACTCCAAAGAATTGAATATCCATATGACAAGAACTTAAATTCTTTCAAGAAAGAAATCAGAGAAGATCACAGAAAATGGAGCGATTGTCCATGCGCATGGATGGTAGAATTAACAGTTAAAACAGCCATCCTTCCAAAAGTAATCTACAGATTCAACGCAATCCCCATCCAAATTCTAACAAAATTCTTCAAAGACATGGAAAGAGAAATTTTCAAATTTATCTGGAAAAACAAAAAACCAGAATAGCAAAAACAATTCTTAACAATAAAATAACTTCTGGGGGAAGCACCATCCCTAACCTCAAGCTATACTACAGAGAAATAGTGATAAAAAACTGCATGGCATTGGTACAGAGACATACAGGTTGATCAATGTAATAGAACTGAAGACCCAGAAATAAAACCACATACTTACGGACACTTGATTTTTGACAAAGAAGCCAAAAATATACAGTGGAAAAAAGAAAGCATCTTCAATAAATGGTGCTAGTCTAACTGGCAGTCTGTATGGAGAAAATGAAAATAGTCCATATTTGTCACCTTGCACAAAGCTCAAGTCCAAGTGGATCAAGGATCTCAACATAAAACCAGATACACTGAATCTAATAGAAGAGAAAGTGGCAAACAGCCTTGAACTCATTGGCCCAGGGATGGGGGTATTTCCTAAACAGAACTCCAGTGGCTCAGGCTCTAACATCAAAAATTGATAAATGGGACCTGATGAAATTGAAAATCTTCTGTATGGGAAAGGACATAGTCAATAGGACAAATAGGCAACCTACAGATTATGAAAAAAATTCTTCACTAATCCAACATCTGATAGCGGGCTACTATCCAAAATATATAAAGAACTCAAGAAGCTAACCTCCAAGAAACCAAACAACCCAATCAAAAAAATATGGGGTATAGAATTAAACAGAAAATTCACAATAAAAGGAATCTCGAATGGCTGAGAAGCACTTAAAGGTATGTTCAAAGTCCTTAGTGATCAGATAAATGCAAATCTAAACAACCCTGAGATTCCATCTTGCACCAATCAGAATGGCTAAGATTAAAAACTAAGGTAACACATCTTGGAGAGGATGTGAAGAAAGAGGAACACTCCTTCATTGCTGGTGTGATGGCAAATCATTCTGGATATCAATCTGGGAGTTCCTCAGAAACTTGGAAATAAATCTCCCTGAAGACCAAACTATACCACTCTTGTGCATATACCCAAAAGATGCCCTACCATGCCACAGGGGCACGTGTTCCTCGATATTCATAGTGGCGTTATTTGTAATAGCCAGAAGCTGGAAACAATGGAAGAATGTATATGGAAAATTTGGTTCATTTACACAATGGAATACTACTCAGCTCCTAAGAACAAGGACATCATGAGTTTTGCAGGCAGATGGATGGAACTAGAAAATATCATTCTGAATGAGGTAACTCAGACCCAAAAGGACATACATAATACATACTCACTAATAAGTGGATATTAGCCAAAAATGCACAGAATACCCAGGATACAATCAAGAAGGTTAAGAAGCTGAAAGGTCCAAGTGAGGATGCCTCAATCCCACTTGGGAGGAAGAAGAAAACAATCACAGAGGGAAGGGCAGAGATGAGGAGGGACCTGGCTAGGAGAGGGGACATGGAAGGGAAAAGGAGAGCATGATCAGATAGTGTATGTGTGTGTGTGTGGGGGGGGGCAGGACTGAAGCCCGGAGGGCCAGCAGAAAGAATGGAAACTGAAAACTTTGGGAGGTAGGAGGTGCGGGGACCCTCTGGAATGTACCAGAGACCTGGGAGGTGAAAGAATCTTAGGATTCAAAGGAGGGACCTTAGATGAAATACCCTACAGTGGGGAGAGGAATCTTATGGAGCCTGACTCCAGTGGAAGGACAGGGCATCAGGTAGAGAGATGTGGTTGCCAATTCAAGGTCAGCAGTTCTGACCCAGAATTCTGGTCTAGGGGCACTGCAGGGATACAGGTTTCGTTTTATTCTTTTTTCCCCAAGAATTGTGTGTGTGTGTGTGTGTGTGTGTGTGTGTGTGTGTGTGTGTGTGNGTGTGTGTGTGTGTGTGTGTGTGTGTGAGAGAGAGAGAGAGAGAGAGAGAGAGAGAGAGAGAGAGAGAGAGAGAGAGAGGTTTTTTTTTTTTTTTTTTTTACCTCATTCTGTTGATAAAGCCATCAGTGGAGACCATACTTTAAAATGTAAAGTGTAAATGTAAATGATGCTGGTGGAGACAGTCTTAGAATCATGAAGGAGAAATGCAATGGATCTGTCAGGGCAAATGTCATCATATGTTGAAAGCATCCATAAAAAACAAGACTCAGATTGTGGAATTAATATGTCAGATGTGTTTTACTAAAAAAAAAATTGAACTATATTATATGGAGGTAAAATTCAGATATTACCAAATTTTATAGATAACTTTATATATTATTTGCTATCTATTTTGTCATTATATTGTTCAATCCTCAACTTTGAAAATGTATTTAGAATAAATAAAATTAAAATAGAAATCATTAATATACAAAGATGATAGGGGAAAACAAAGCAAGGCTCTCAAGTTTGCTGCTTTTATGCTAAGTTGCACTAGAAATCTTAGCCTGAGAAAGTGGACACGAAATAATTAAAGACATCTAAATCAGAGAGCAAAATTACTTCTGTTTGTAATTGGCACAGATTTATGTATTGGTAATTCTAAAGATTCAATGAAAGCAATATAGAACCAATAAAACAATTGAGTAAAACTATTGGGGCAACCTCTGAAATCAACACAAAAATAAATGGGAATATGCTCTTATTGAACATTTAAATTCTTATGTAATATATCAAAATAGAATTTGTGGCAGTGTGTAGTAGGCTATGCCTTTAATTCCAACACTCAGAAGGCAGAGACAGGCAGATTTCTATGAATTCTGATCAGCCTGTCTACATTGAGAGTTCTAGGCCACCCAGGAGTGTGCAATGAAACCTTACCTTTCAAAGAAATGTAGAAATTATAAAGGAACATAATCCTATTTGTCATGAGATAAGAGAAAGATTTGGGATTAAATTTAATCAGGGTATTGGGAGCTTTGTACACTGAAAAATTGTAAGAACTTCTGAACAAAATGGAAGAAAAATTAACAATGTAACATATTCATGGTTCAGAAGAATTAATATCAAAGTGCTTATACAAGCTTAAAATTATTAGATGAACAGGTTTTTGGATCTCATGTGCATAATTGATGGTAAAAGATATGGTAATATAATTTTTATAACCAGGATACAATATATACACAGATGAAATAATCACATTATAATATATGTTGAATAGATTACTTTTACTTTTTAAATAACAAATTCATATTACCTAAAATGATCTATAAATTTAAAAATACCTGTCAAACATAAAATGAAATATTTCACGAAAATAGAAAAACAATTTTAAAACTCATATAAAACCACAAAACTCTGAATTCCTAAGACAATCTTAATTAGAACAAACCAGAAATATCATATTTCCTGATTCCAAATTGTATTTCAAAGCTACCATGATCAAAGAAACAATCCTATCATAAGCTAGATAATAAATCAACAATAATAGAACAAAAGACAATGAATAAACTTTTAATATACCATAAGCTGATCTCAGCCAAAGGTGTCAAAAACGCAGATCCAAAATTTAAACATAAAAATCAACTCAAAATGAATTAAAGACTTACAGAAATCACAAAAGTGCTAGAAGAAACTTAAATGATTTTGATGGCTAGAAGGGTAAGAGGATAAAATAAACGAATCAAGCTATATTAGTCTAAGAAACATCTGTAGATCAAAAAGCACAATCATCAAGGTGAGAGGCAACCTACAGAGTAACAGAAGATTATTTTAAAGTGCATACTATAAACAGTTATTACACAAATTATGAAATATACTTTATTTCAAGAATCATAAATTCATAACCTATTTTTAAGTGACCAAAGGAGCTCATTTCTCTAACAACCATTAATGGAGGTATATGTGTCATGTCTGACACAAGGACTCATCAGAGGAGTACAAATCAAGACTGCAGAGAGGCTGGGGCTGGAGCAGTGGCTCAGAAGTTAAGAGCACTACTTGTTCTTCTAGAGGACCTGGGTTAAATTCCCAGCACCCACACAGTAGCTCAAGACTGTCTGTAACTCCAGTTCCAGGGAGTTACTCTTACAGAGACATATATGCAGGCTAATAAACACAAATAGACATTAAATTAAATTAAATTAATAAAAACATTGTAATAGGCATCCCCACTTTTGTGTATAGGTATTGTCAAAATCTCAATTGACAGTAAGTGTTGGTGAGTTGACAGGGAAAAGAAAATCCTTTCACATTATTGTAGAAGGTGTAAACTGTGCAGCTTTACAGAAAAAAGCAATGGAGTTTCTAAGGGAATTAAAAGCAGAACTAAAATATATTTAGTCATCCATTTTGCAATATAATCACCCCACACAGAAACTATTGTCTGGTACATCATTTCCATGCTGACATTTTTCTGCAACATTTCAAAATAGCCAAGATATGGACACAGCCTGATAAAGGATAAAAGGATAAAGAAATTGTGTGTAGGGGTTTATAATTTTTTTTCAAGACATATGATGAGAGCAGATAATACATATTCTACACATATATACAAATAAATGTTAACTATGTTTATTAACTGGATTGTGCTGTTTATTGCATACCATATGTATAGACTTTTCAAAACTTTGTACATTTAAAATATAACATGCTTTTATTTATAAGTATGTCTCAATAAAACCAAAGGAAATAAAATTTTCCCTGTACTATGTAATTGGATATTTTCTAAATATTAATACCCATGGCACAAGAAAGTACACTATGTAGATTGACACTATATCACCTTAAAGGAAATGACTTTGAGTTTTCTTGATAACTATCCAAGAAGATGGCAGGGTTTATTAAACAAGTTACATAAGTCTTCCATGACAGTAGACAGATTTAAATGTCTATAAAATATATCTTTTAGAAATATTTTTGTATAAGAAAACTGCATTTGTTATTGATGTATGTCAGGAAGAAAATCAACTCCACCTGAAGATCAGAATTTTTACAATATCTAAATCCATGAATTTTGACTTGGTGTAACAGTTTATAAACATTTTAAGTAAGAGATCAAATATCTGTGGATCAACAACCATCCAAAATAAAGCATTTATAGTTATTACTATTAGAGTAATTTTTTTTTTTTTGGTTTTTCGAGACAGGGTTTCTCTGTATAGCCCTGGCTGTCCTGGAACTCACTTAGGCTGGCCTTGAACTCAGAAATCTGCCTGCCTGCCCCTGCCTCCCAAGTGCTGGGATTAAAGGTGTGTGCCACCACTACCCATATTTTTAAATGCTACTCTATAACGTAATTACCATCACATAAAGGTTATAAGGATATCGGTAATCAGAAGTGATAACTGACTATTTCAGAACTACTAAAAATGTCTGGACTAGTGTCACAAAGACCTATACTTAGATATAATCATTATAACCTACACATCATAGTAAAGCTTACCAATACCTATAACTGTTTAAATAATAAGTAGACTTAAAATTACCCACCACCGAACTGGTATGTATTACTACATAATCACAAAAATTTGGCATAGAAGTTAAAATGTTGGCAATAGTTAATGTCAAAGTTGAATAAGTGATACTTTTGAGGAGAAGATAACAATTTAGTTAATGAAATCCAGAGAGCAAATAGAAAAATGGGAGAAAAATAATCACAACACTTGTTTAAGTTAAATTGCTTTAATTCCCTTATGATTTTTAATTCTTGCATCTCCTCAGCATATTTCAGTGACTGCGTGAGCTCCTTCATCATATTCTAATCAAAACTTCCAAACTGAAGGTGTCAGGACTTTCAGAGCAGAGAGCTTTGCACATGTGATCCCTCTGTCTTCAGGGGAACTACTTCAGGCAGCTGCTGGGTCTTCATCCAGTCCTCTGGAAACTGTGGTTCTAACAGGCGACCACTTTACAGCAAGTACTTCAGAAATGGCATGACTACTCCACCACAAATGCTTTTAAGAGAAACAAAGTTTTGACGCGGAAAATTGCTTTGTGTTTAAGGGATATATACAAGTCACAGTGAAATAAAATGCCTTTCTGCTTCTATTCTGAGGAGTCCTCGGTATGTGTTCGGAAGCAATAGTACACCAGGAACACAGACAATAAACATCGGAAGAGCTACTTGCTGAGTTTAATTATGTAAGTTGTTGCAGGAAGCCAAAGCCCATTCAGCTCTTCAACACCTGAAGGCAATCTTCAGCTTTTAAAAAATTATAACCATTTACCACCTGAAGGAAGTTCACCTGAATGTTGAGGTGCTGCTTTCATATGAGTGTGTATATATTTGTGTGTGTGTGTAATATATATATACATACACACACACACATATGTGTGTGTGTGTGTGTGTATGTATGTAGGAATAATAGTAATTGATACATTTATAATATATAATACACACAGAGAAGCTTTAAATAAATTGGATCTAGATCTGAGCTGTGGAGATATGAATTTTTAATGTTGTTTTTCATTTTCCTTCCAGATAATTTTCCACAATCTTGTATTCTGGTGACTATTTCTAGAAAATATTTCAAATGCATATTTATAAAACACACCAGATTTTTGTTATGCTTTTTAAACAAAATTCTTTATGAACTATTTAAGCATATTACATGGTATCATGACTTCAAGATGGTTGAAAGTGCCTCAGTGTATTGCAAAGGCAATAAATATGCAGCCCAGTTCTGAATGTCTCATCTGGCTTTGCCAGTAGAGCAAAAGTTGGTAATCTTTTTCTCTTGGATACAAAACAGAAAGTATTTTAGGATGTATAAACCAAGAAGCAAAATCAGGGAAATTAGGTTCTTATGCGATAACACCTAAAGAAAATCTAACATTGATAAAAATAAAAAATGAATACAGCTAATAAGGTTCACCTCTCATCCACCTATACTCTTTATTTTTTTCTCTCACTTTTTATTCTTTTTTTAAAAAAAGAATTTCATGCAATGTATTTTGATTGTATTCATCCATTTTTCCAACTTCTATTTTTCCCTATCAAAAAATTTTGTCCCCTTTTGATTTAAACCCATCAAGTACAGTTCATTCTGTCCTTATATGCTTTGAACTTGTGAAGCATACTCAACCCACCAGGATTCACGTCCTTAAGGAAAACTGTCTCTGCCTCACCCAGGACCTGTCAGCTCTCAATTTCTCCTTCTGTAGTAGTGGGTCTTTGTGTCCAACCTTACCCTCAATGCTGTGATTTTTGTCTGGTCTGAGTCTACAGAGTTTCTGTGCATTCTCTCTCGACTGCTGTGGATTCGTATGTGAAGCCACCCTGCTGTGTGTAGAAAACATTCTTCTTGTAGTCATTTATCATCTACGGCTCTTACAATATTTCTTCCCCATCTTCCACAATGATCCCTAAGCCTTGGGAGGAGGGAGCATGATAGAAATGCCCTGTTTAAGGCTGAGCATTCTATAATCTTTTATTTTCTGCTTCTTGACCAGTGTCTGTGTTAAGTGCCATCTACTGCCAAAAGAAGAGTTCCCCAATGAGAATTAAGAGTTGCCTTGATACTTGGGCAAAAAATTAAGCCACTAAGAGTGGGTTAGCAGAATAATAGTTGTAGTTTATCCCTGGGGAGTATGACCTGCCTAGACACATGTTCTTTGCCCAACAATAGTGCCAGGGATGGGCTTCATCTTTTGAAGTGAAATCTAAATCAAATCATATATGGTTGGTGGTTGATTACTCCTATGATGTTCATGTCACTATTATACCAATAGGTCTGTTCTTGCCAGGACAGTCATTATTGCAGTTCACAAGGTTCACTGCTGGAAACAACTTATGTTGATTTTTCTCTTCTAATAGTATTAGCACCTTCCAGCCCTATGAAAGCTAGCTGGAAGGGATGAAGTTTCTATGTCAGTATTACTTTGATTTCCCCGTTTCATGAATCAAGTGTATAATGTCCTCAGAAATAGGATTTCAATGTCACATTCTGGAGGGTAACCAAGATCAATGGAAATAGCCTACTACCATTGAGGATGGTCTATGGGACACCAGTAACCAACAACTATAAATAAGTAACTCATTCCCAGCACTGGCCTATCTATTTGTTAGCCTGCGATTAGTAGGATCATTCTTCTTTTGTTACAGTTTAACTCCATTTAAAATCTATATATGTATTATACATTTTAGAAACTTTCTACAGTAGTACATTTCCACATGACATATTAAAGAAGTTTTTAGTACATTTATCCCTCCTAGTATTCTCTCCTCTATTCCTGCCATCCCATCCCCCACCCAAATTTACCCCTTCCTGTTTCATTATTCCCTCTTTAAGTCTTTACACCACTTCATTCTGTCTCTTCTCCCTTGACGGTCCAGTACTAATTACCTGCTCTCTATGGCTATTCCAAATGAAAGACATGTATCTGAAGATTCAAAGCTAACATCCACAAATGAATGAAAATATGTGAAGCTTGTATTTCTCAGTCATGGGCAGCAAAGGGAGGGAAGGACCTGGGTGGGAGAGCAGAGTGGGAGGCAAAAGAGGGAGCAGAATCAGGTATGGGGGGGGGAAGAGGAGAGAAGCCCAGAGGGCCAGGAGAATGAATGAAAATATGCAGCTGTGGAGGTGGGGAGTTAGAGGAACCTCTAGAAAGTTCCAGAGACCTGAGATGTGAGATTCCCCCCAGGAATCAATGGGGATGACCTTAGACAAAATGCCCAACACTAGGAAGATAGAACCTGAATTGACCACCTTCTGTAGATAGACAGGGCCCCCAGTAGAGGGATGAGGTCATCCACCTACCTTCAAAAATTTTGACCCAGAATTGTTCCTGTCTAAAAGAAATCTGGGGGCAAAAATGGAGCAGAGATTGAAGGAAATGCCATCCAGTGACAGGCCCAACTGGGATCCATGCCAAGCACAGGCACCAAACCCTGACACTATTACCAATGCCATGTTGTGACTGCACATTGGAGCTCTTCCAGCAGCTAAGACAGATACAGATACTTACAGCTAACCCTTGGACTGAGGTCAGGAGCCCTATGGAAGAGTTAGGGGAAGTATTAAAGAAGCTGAAGGGGATGGCAACCCTATAGGAAGAACAACAGTATCAAATAACCTGGACCCCTGGGAGATCTGAGAGGCCAACCAAAGAGCATAAGCTGGTCTGAGACCCCTGGAACATAGGTAGTAGAGGCCTTATCTGGCTCCAGTGGGAGAGGGTGTGCCTAACCCTATAG
Source organism: Mus pahari (assembly GCF_900095145.1). Lineage (NCBI taxonomy): Eukaryota > Metazoa > Chordata > Mammalia > Rodentia > Muridae > Mus > Mus pahari. Next base: position 30,595,973 of record NC_034594.1, on the reverse strand, counting down.
AGACTTGACACCCCAGGGAAAGGGGATGCAGGGGATGGGTGAGGGGAGGTGGGTGGGGGCATGTGTGAGGGAGCACTCTCTCAGAGGCAAAGGGGAGGGGAATGGGTGAAAAACTCTTGGAGGGGGGGCTAGGATAGGGAGACAACATTTGGGATGTAAATAAATAATTTTTTTTTTCAAAAAGGAAAGAAAATTGAAGTTAAGAAATCTTTAATGTAAATGAATGGAGACAAAACCAATAATTCTGAGGGAGATACCACCCATACTCTAAACATGAATGAGACTCACTGGGTCACAATACAGATAAGAAAGTAGAGCTGAGGCTAGTTTAGAAAAGACAATGCAAAGGGTTGGAAGCATGCTTAAAAGGAGTAGGAAGGAGACAAGAGAGGCTTAGAGGAAACAGATGAAAACAATTAAAGTATAGTGTATATGTTTATGAAATGGAATAGTTGATGAATTTCCAAAACATTATAACCCCTCAAACAAACAAGCAAACAAAAATCAAGATACAATGATAAATTATAGTAATGGTTTCTATAATTCAAATCTGTTAGTATGACAATAGAATTTTCTTAATTAAGACTCAAAGTTCACTTTCCTTCTAATCAAACATTTAATTGTAATACGATTTTGAATACCATGCCTTGATGTATCTCTTTTCATCAAGATAGGCATCAAAAATACCTCTCTAAAATTTATGCATATGATTTTAATTGAATATTTATTTGTCATCTGGGAGGAATGCATATAATCCTACCAGATTAATGGCTTTCAATAGAAAAGAAGCACTCCTTCACTGAATCAACTGTGTTTGAAACACTACAATTGCCTATGGGTTTCTAACAATTTCGGCTGGACCTTGGTTTGAATCAAAAAACACACTGACAAAATTTACGGGAATGTGAATATCACTCTTTGCCCTATCTTTGACAGTGTTTAGCATGTTGAATACAACTAGAACTTAATTATTATTCAAACAATGTGTGATTTCCTGTAACTTAGCCTATTTTTTCCTTATGTGTCCTCTTTATCTTATTATTTTAGGTAGGATTTATAAGAAATATTATCAGCACGTAATATCTACAGCCTAACTATATTAACTCACAGTGGCTAAGGACTTGACTTAATCATTTTGGGTGTTGCACATGAGCTTATGATGCCATTGGTCATGCAGTCTTGTAGGAAAGTTGGGTTGTGTTGGGCAAGATGCAGGGAACTGTCATGCAGCCCACTCTTCCACAGGTTTTGGGCAGATATTGCTGAAGCTGTCATATTATTTGAACTTTACTCAGCATCAGAGAAGTAAAAACAATCTAGTGAGGGGAAGAGACACACTAGCAGATGGTTGTGACCTCAAAAGAAAAAAAATGGTGACATGTGCTATGGAAGTGGAGAAAAGCGACTGCTTGTTTGAAAATATAAGATTTCAAGTTATTCATTCTATTTTTTTTGTTTTACATGTTTTTGTGAGTATAATATATGCTTATTTCACAGGACAACATTCAGGAGTTTGTTCTCTCCTCATGTAAGTTTCAAGGATTAAACTCAGGTCTTCAGCCTTAGGGGAAAAAGTCTTTACCTGCTAAGTCATCCCTCTGACTGAAGGTATTTATTCTTGGTTGTAATTTATATGTATATGTATATGTATATGTATATGTATATGTATATGTATATGTATATGTATATGTATATGTATATGTATATGTATAT
>NC_034594.1:30593322-30594170 GCF_900095145.1 Mus pahari | reverse complement strand
TATATATATATATATATATATATATATATATATATAATTTTCTTAGAAAGTCATGGAAAGGGAATTCTGCACAAAGAAATTGGTAGATTTTTCTCTTCCTTAGTTATGAAGATATAGGCCAGATTAGACAAGATTAAAAATAGATAAAGGCAAGTATTTTAGAAGGCAGCTCTCTGGTGGGATCATTGATCTCATAGGTCAGTGAAGTCACCTGTCCAGGCTAAAGACAGGGGGTTTTATGGAGCTTAGGGGAGACTTGATGAACTGTCTGCTAAGAGCTGGGATTGTGTCCATACATGGTCAAAAGCTGAGACCCTGGGTGGGTGCTCTTGAGTAGGTTGACGGAAATGTGGAGCTAAGGAATTAATATGTTACCCAGGGGTTTTCTCCAAGTGGGCAGGCTGGGGGAAGGAGGGCAGACGAGGTTTCCCGGCTTGTACAAAGGTGAGCAGGGAGGGGTTTCAGCCTCAGAAACATAACTTAGTTTATGGAAGGTTAGAGTAAAAGGAAAAAAAAGAATTATTCTGTGTCAAGAGAAGTGATAGTCAGTTTCAGAGAAGTAGAAGCCTGGTATAATGGGAGCATGAGAGATGACACAGGGGCAGGTGACACCACTAGGACTTCACACACTTTAGGGCACAAACAACAGCTAGGTATTTCTTTAAATCAAATTTTGGGGGACTTGAGTTTTATTAAACTCATTATAATTGAAAAATAGAAATAAACAGAAACCTCAAAGCTTTAGGTTCCACAGGATGTGAATGAGATCTTGTGGTGTTTGACTTTCTATGCCTGGATGTGAATGAGATCCTCTGGTGTTTGACTTTCTATGCCTGGATGTGAATGAG
>NC_034594.1:30575450-30593152 GCF_900095145.1 Mus pahari | reverse complement strand
TGGTGTTTGACTTTCTATGCCTGGATGTGAATGAGATCTTGTGGTATTTGACTTTCTATGCCTGGCTCATTTTTACTTAAAATAATTGTTTCCAGTACTACCCAAGTCATTGCAAATGAGAGGATTTCAATATTCTAACTGATGAATAGTATTTATGGTGTATGTGTGTCTTATTTTCTTCACTCAGCAATCAATAGCCACGTAGCCTGTTACTATTTCTTAGCCTTTGTAAATAGTGTTTCAATAAATATAGTAATTTCAGATATCTCTTCCAACACACATACTTTATTTCTTCGGCATATTTCCCAGTGATGGGTTTTCTGAGTCATACAGTAATTTTACTATTTTAAGTTAGATTTCATGAAGTTTTCATAATTGTTGCACTACTTTTCTTCCCACAACAATGCACCCGTGCTTCCATCTTTTCACACTCTTGCCAGCACTTACATTTAAGTCTTTCCAGATTCACCACCCTTACTGCAGAGCGATGACATATCACTGTGGTTTTGATTTGCATTCTCCTGGTGTTTAGTGATGGCAGTTTTCCTCCATATTGATTATTTTTAAATATAAAACGTATATAGGAATGTCTAGTGTTGGTTTTATAATTCTGTTTTATGTATTTTTTATTGAGTTTTTCCTAAGTTTCTTGCTACATGTAGTGTACAGGTATGTTGAGCAATCTTTGTAAAGTAAACTCGGACTGAGCATGCCTGCTTTACAGGTTCTTCTCTAAAATACTGAGGCAACTGCATGTGGTAATGAAGCTGCTGCTCTGTGGACCCCAGTTGAAGAGAAGACGCCATCTTGTTGAGAAGGCAGACGTTTTCATCTGGTAGTGAATGGGATACAACTTGCATTTTTAACTGAGAGATAACACATTTGAGTTTTGGAGCTGTGCAGATAAAGTTGTACGTCCAAGAAATATAACCACATAAGAGAGGAGCTCAAAGGAGAGTCCATGAAAGAAATCTCCCCAGCAACAAACACTGAGGACTAAATGTGGTCAGTGATGCTGTTGACAAAAAAGATCAGGCTGTAGATAAATGTGTAGATCATGTGTAGATCATGCCAGCTGGTAAGTCACTTACCCTGAAAATGTTCAGGCATCAGACACACACACACACACACACACACACACACACACATACATACACACACACACACACACACACACACACACTATTCTATGCCAACTCCTCTGTTCTCCAGTGAAAAATGCAAAACCACAATTTCATATTCTCATACACTTAGTATCAGGACTTATTCCAACAGGAAACAAAAGATATTGCTAACCTTCCATTGGTTAAAACTGATGCCAGACAGATTTGGACTCTGCCGATGCAGAAGCTTTATTTTAGGATTCAGAAATATTCAGGTAATAAATTATATGAACTTTTTAATTCTAAAAATGTGATAGAAATTTGTGCTTCAGGTGTAGCTTAGTTCTCCCAAAGAGCTGCAATTTTTAAAGGTCCCTTTAAATACAGTGTATAGTGCTACATTATATGGTTTCTGCGGTGATCAGTGGACAATGAAATAGACTGTGGTATCAAATTTGTTTATAAAATGACAGTGGATAATTCTGTGTACAATTGAGAAACCAGAAGATAACCTGTACAGAATAAATGTGCACATAAACATTATATAGAAATAAATATCTGTTGCTAAATTCTATTGAAAATACAATTACAATCCAATATATTGATAGACCTATGCTTTATCATCAGTCAATATGAGTAAATAGTTTACACATAGAGAAACATAGCAATATAGCAAAATCTGGAAGTGAAGATGCAAGACTAACGTTGCACATAAAGCCAGATGATGAGCAGAATGGTGCTTGAAGCTTGGGTCCTGAGCTTTAGAGAAGCCATAGAATAATGTTGGTTATCTCTTTTCCATGTGCATATTAACTCAACTTCTTCTATATACCCAGTGGGAAGAAATGAATAAGCCACCATGTCACTGTACTTTAAACTCACATTAAAGAAAAAAATTATGTTTCAACCTTTGGTTAGCTACTTGTAGTTCATCTGTGGGGCACTGAAGGTGGCTGTTTCTCTGAAGGGAAGGAGGTCTTCGGTGGGTTTATAGAGGTTTCAGCTACGATGTTCCAACAATATATGATTTTCATATTGGGTTATCTTACACTAAACTTATGATGGACATGTGCTCATTTGATCTTCTTTTGTTTGTTTTGGTAGTACATTTAAGATTCTTCTCCAAAGTTAAAAATAAAAGTAATTGTGCTAGATTACATGACTGCTTAAAATTAGTAAATCGTGGGCATTAACACATTCATTTTGGAGGTTAAAATCATGACTTATATTTATAGAGAAGTGGTTTTCATAGCTTTTTCTGAGGTATTTAGAAATGATCATATAGTAATTACAGGTGAACAGTATTAGAAAGATATTTATGGAATGCTTCATATCTGTTATTAGCAAAATAACAGTTTAAAAATGACCTCGCTACATCACTACAAAGGACCCTTAATGTAAGGCCTGTGTCCGAATGCATTGCAATTTTCCACTAAAAATTACCCTTTTGGAATCAATATTGTCATTTATAAACTAATTTGCCAAGTTATTAGAAATCATGAAGCTATTTGAACAAGCTGATGGTCAAAAGAACGCCAGTCAATCTTTCCTCCCTGAATGGTTTTTGTACCTATCTGCTTTTTGTTAATATGGAGATGGTTCATTTGTAGAGTGATTTCGTTTTGATTCAGCAGGATTATAAGGAACAAAAATGCTTGAATTTCCAATTTCCTCTTCTCTGTGGTGACATTTTGTTCTTTTCTTCCACCATTTCCATTAGCTTGCCAACTGGCACTGACAGGACTAAGACGGCTGCAACCTGTGACTTCAGCAGCACTCAGCGTGCCAACACGGGGATCAGCAGCCTCTGGAGACACACCTTTCTTTCTTTCCTAACTGAGGCTATGCTGCAGGACCATAAATCTCGCCTGAATTTATTCACCTGGCTCCCATCCCTTTCAAATTGGCAGGTTTGAATGCCATCATTATTAATACAAATGTGTAGCCTGCAAATGGGAAGGGATTTGAAGCACAGGTCCATGGAGTGTCATGTGTGCCTTTTGTTATTTATGGCTTCATTTGAACTGATTTATATGACTTTCTCTTCTTTCCTGTGTCTCTACAGCTATAAACAGCATCACCCTTCCTTAACCTGAAAACTGAGCCAAGCTTCTCCCTGTAGAGGATGCTGTAATGAGGCCCAGGAGCAGACCTGACAACAGGCTGGCTGGAAGGATGCATCTACCATTCTTCTGTGATTCCGGATGCTTGTACATTCTCTGAGACAAATTAAGACTCCAGAGGACAGTATCTGGATTCCCCCAAACAGCTGTGAAACTGCCAGGATCTTCAAGATGGATAAGATCAGCAGGTCTGAAATTTATGTGGCCAACCACAGAAAAATAGACTGTATGCATAAACATTTTTAGATGACAGAATATCTGGAAAAATGTCTAGAAAATAGGTTTCTTTGGTGACATCTGGCAAATGCAGTTGAAACATGTAAGGACAGGCAAGTAATTCATTTTGATCATAAAGCTAAGAAGAAAAGCAGACATAGTCTTTTAGTCTTTTGAACTGGCCACAAGTCTAGCTTGTTTATTCTCCAAACTGTCCGCGCTGTGTTCCCAGCATGTTCTTCTGGGAGATCTTAGTTACTATGTAGAACAATTGAACACTTTCATGGTCATGTCCTTTAATAGCATCCCAAAAGAAGTCTTCTCCATTAGGTACCAGGGCTATATATTCTCTAAAAATCTGTAATGACCAAATATCTTGTCATTTACAGGGGCACCTATCACCCATCCTTTCCTAAATATCCTCATGTCTATAAAATTACAGAGAAAAGCATTATGGTTTTTTTTTTTTTAATTTGTTTTGTTTTTCCTTCAGTGTTTGGTTTAAGTTTTATCCTTTAAGAGAGAAGCCTTGAAATTTGGTGGTGACGTTTGGAACCAACAAGTTTATAGAGATTTCTAACAGGGAGAAAGATGGGAGGTTCAAAGGCAACTTCATCATTGGGGTTCCCATTCTAGAAAGAGGGGTGGCTCAGAGAGAGAGCATTCATGAAGCTCTGTGTACTGCTTGCAGGCAGCTTGGCCGAGCAGTTGTTCTCTAGGCTCCAGCCATTTGAGTGACGTATAACCTGAATGGGACCTCTGGGAGTTGCAGATTCTGAGTTCTTGAGGTTGGTACATTGCAGGAATTCTTTCTTCCAGGAAGGTATACACAACAACAGCACAGTCCACGTGCCCCATATGCTCTCTAGAAGGCTGATCTAAGGTGCGTTTGTCTCTAGTTTCCTCATAAATGGTACTCTCTGGCTAGGCCTCAGGACTTGTGTGTTTGCATGTATTAGTTGGTGTCTCCATATCTCAGTGCTTAGAGGAGAAACTGTTTATCCCCTTCTCCCCCTTCCTCAGTAGCTATTTCCCTTTCTCCAGACTTTTTCACAGATATTTCTTTCCAAACATCCATCCTTTTCATTGAAATGTTCTGTCTTTTTCTCCCCCTTAAGAGTCACATGGTTTTATCAACACCTTTTCTTTTGCACGATGACTCGGCAGACCTGGCAGGGACAATGTCAGCATCAGCTGAGTTAGCCTGACCCATCACCTGTTCACTTCTCATCTTAGGACACCTTGAAAATAATTATTTGTTTCTGAAAGTACTTTACAGATTTCAAATTTTATTGATCCAAGTTAAAATCCTGAACACAACTGAACAACTACCATTGCCATGTACCAAATGATGTCTTTAGAAATATCTGTAAAAGTTGACTTTGGTGTCAGTTATTTAATAACAACCCAAAGGAAGGGTTCAGGAAATGGGGGCTCATCCTTGCTTACAAATCCAGAATAAGATTAGGTACACAAATTACTATGTCCCCCCTTATGTTAATATCTTCCTCCTAATCTTAGGACTAAGAGAAATGATCTTAAACAGAAAGTCAAATCTTAAAAGACAAATTGCAGAGGAAGGCTATGCAAGCAAGTGTAATGAGAAAATATTTTAAAAATAGTATAAGAAGCTAAACAAACTGATTTAAAATCATGTAACTCAGCTCTCGTAGATACCAGCCAATTAGTTACATATCATTGTGATAGAAATCTATTTGTTTTATAACCAAACATATTGATTATTTCCATTTACCTATATTACAGGATTATTTTTATTTAATAATAAATATGTTCCTGTAAAAGTCACCAAAACATTTTATAAGACAGGCTTTCTCTGTGTAACCCTGGCTGCCACTCTGCACAGCAGGCTGGCCTCGAACTTGGAGCTCTGCTGCTTCTTCCTCCCAAATGTTGAGGTCTGTGCCACTACCTCACAGCAGCCAAAACATTCTTAAAGTGAGGCTAACTATTCGTTTCAGCTAAGATACGGCAGAATAAAAACAAAAACATTAGGGAAAGTAAGTTTCATTTTAAAAAATGGAATGTATACCAATAACCACAATTAATTCTAGGTGAAACTTAAAAATTCACCTAGTTATTTAGAAGTTCAAAAAATAATGTAAAAATATAGTACTTTCTACTTAAATAAAGGTGAGCTATGTGTCATCCAGCTGTTAAAGGAATGCATCTGTTTTGAATTTTCTAAGACATTTTAATCTTCATTCATTGCGTATTATATTATACATGAAACAAGTCCTTAATATGCTGTGTTAATTAATGTGCTGATGGGGAAAACGACAATGAGAATAATTTAGCATCTCTTTTCTATAAAATTATTCTCAATTGTGAATCGATTTGCCAAGTGTACATGATGACAGTTTGGAAAAGAGACAATCCTGTAAATTATTCAGTTGTCTCAAATACATGGACATATTTTGTACAGACTATTTTCTGGTATGTTTCAAGAAATAATAAAATGAGACAACTGGGATCTGGCCTTCCCCAGCTCCAGGTGTAGACTGGATTCTTCACATTTCTTGTCACACAAGATTCACTCTAGGTTCCCCACTGAAATTAGATTTAGAGTACAGGAAGAAACACATGTTTATACCCAGAGAAAAGGAGTAATGGCTAATACTTATTAAACAGCTTGAAGTTTAACAGCTCAGCATTCATATGTCCCCCCCCCCTTGACAGACTCATGTTGGGGAAACTGAGTCTTAGGGAGACATCACGACTATATTCAACTTTGTATAACCTACATTAGCTTGACTCTGAAACTATTATATGTATATGTGTGAATGTGTTTATACACATGTGTGTGCATGTATGCATGCATGTATGCTGTATATGTGTATTTCTTTCTATATGTGTGGGGAGGCTAGAGGACAATCATGTGTCCTGCTCTGTCACTGCCCATCTTTTGCTCTTGAGACAGACATTCTCACTGAACCTGGGGACAGGATGGCAGCCAGCAGCCCCAGGGATTCTCTTGCCTCTGACCTCCTCCCTGTGCCAACACTGTGGTTACAGATACATGGGATTTTATGAGAGTCGGGGTTCAGAACTCACATCCTTTTCCTTGAACGGCAAGTACTCTTGCCCATTGAACTGTCTTCTCGGCCCCTAAAAACCTATTTTTATTTATTAGCAAGAAAGAACACATGATCTAATTGTACTGAGTTTGCTCTCTGTTCTCAGGCAAGTCCCTCAATTGTTTCCAGTGCAGCTCATCATACAGGGCATTTGGAACATTGCTCTTCTGCTGAGTAACTTGGCATTACCATGAAGTTACAAGCCCCTCTTTCAGACAGCTGTGGTACACACATGTGTGAGTTCACTAGTGCTAAGTAAGTGGTCCGTTCCCCTACCAGGATTCTAACAAAGGAGACTCTAAGGCTCTTTTCTCATGACAGCATCTGGACTGCCTCTATTTCCAATTCTCTAGCAACAAATAAAAAAATTCACCTGTATTCTTGATAAATAAACTAAAATTTTATAGAGTTTATAGAAATCTGAATATCATGTGATAATACAGTGAATTGAAGTGGGCTCATCAAATATCATGATGAAGCATCTAACCCAAAGCTGCACCTTTCTTCGTCATCATAGGGGAGTTCTTTATATCTGTCAGGGTTGCTTTTTTATCTACCTTCTATCGGAAGCTCGGCTTTTCTAACTCTAAAATAGTAAAATGAATCACTTGGAAAACACTTGGGAAACAATCAAGAAATCATCAGTGCAGTCAGTCTAGGTGCTAATCGGATTAGAAGTTGTTCTAATTTTTGACTTGCTCACGTGGTACAATTAAATCTGGGGGCAATTGTTGAAACACTGTGGTAAGGCATGGTAAGAACATAGTTGACTGTGTCGAAAGTCAAATAGTAACCAACCAAAAAATTGTGCAATTTTACTTTACAGTCATTGAAAGGTCTAGTCCCCCTTTAAGCTCTAAACATAGCAGTTGAATAAATCATGAGCATTTTCAGCAAGGACATTGCTTTTTATGGGCAACTCTTCCTCCAACCAGTGACTCTGAGCTTACAAGCAATCCTTCAAATTACTAGGTTGTTTTCTACCCAGCGCTACTTCTGCTTTACAGTCTTCTTGTCTAGAATTTATTTTTAATGTGATATGTGCAAAGGTATTAATTTAAAGTTTGGAAATCGACAGTCCTGTGCTGCTCACAGCATTTCTTAACAAAAAGTTGCAGGACCTTGCTTTGCAGAATAGTTGTGATTTATAGTCTACTCTTGGAAGACCATTGCAACTCTTGGATCCAGATCACAGAAGTTCCAGTATTTTATGTTAGTTTAATTTCTTTTTGCTGATTAAAATTAGGTACCAGTAAACTGGCTCTGCCACAAATACATATATAGTTATTTGTAATTATAGATTAAACCTGCTTTCAAAAAGGTAAAAATGCTATTCTTGCTCAAATGTCTATATATGTTTATTTTCTACAAATCCCTCAACCTTAGTGATATTTAGGCACTAACAGATGATATAAAACAGCATCAGAGCAGCCTACTATTTATAATGCTCTACTACATCACTAACCAGGGATCACTGTATTCCTTCCAGTTTACTGTCTTTGTTACCCATGATACACATGCCTCCTGATTTTCTTTCACAAATCCCTTCAAAATCAGAATCAAAATGTCATGCTACAATGATTGCTTGAGTTTACTGAAAGAAAATTACCATCAGAACAACTTCATGGTTGATTTTTTTTTTTAGTCTCAAGAAGGAAGTAGAAAAAGAGCACATATTTTAACTTTGAGTAACTTAACTTTTAATCAAAAAGAAGTGCTGGCATAGTCAGCATTAGTGTGAATGCAAGGTTTTCGACTGTGTAGAAGCTTATCAGGTACAATATGTTAATTTCTTTCTAATAGTGTAATGAAGACTGAAGCTTTCAGAGAGATGAGACTCTGATAATGCGCCTGTTTTAAACAACTCGAAGAAAGGCTTGATTATGTGCTGCTCAGCAACTTCCAAACGCTAAGGGACAAGGCAATCGCTTCAGAGGAGGTTGTTGCTCAGGAAAAATGCAGTTTGATTTCAAGCGCAGCAGCAGTGCATCTGGAGATCCACACGAGAAAGTGGATGGCTCCAGTCTGTGACACACAAGGGTAGTTACCATAGTGTACGTATCAGTAGGCACAAATTCCCTCAGGGCCTTGCTGAGTGTCAAGTGTCTGAGTGGTAAGCATGATCATAACCTGGCCTAGGTTGAGGCATCTACATCACGGCTTGTAGCTTTGAGTCAGTTTCTATCTATGGATGGATACCTTATGTGGTCCACTGTGGACCGTTTTGCTGTCTCCTTCAAAGATCTCCAGTTGTATATTCTAGATTTGTATTAATTTTACTCTGAAAACTTTTCATGCCACTCATTTAAAGAGTACCAGTTGTCTTTTTTTGTTGTTTTGCTGTTTTTCTCATTCTCTGTCTGTCTGTCTGTTTCTGTCTGTTTCTGTCTGTCTGTTTCTGTCTGTCTGTCTGTCTGTCTGTCTGTCTCTGTCTCTGCTTCTGTCTCTGTGTGTGTGTGTGTGTGTGTGTGTGTGTGTGTGTGTGTGTGCATGTGTGTGTACATGATTAGGCACACACTAGAGTCAAAGAACAACCTGTGAATCCGTTCTCTGCTTCCAATGGGGGGGGAGGGCGCTCTGGGATCAAACTCGGGTTGTAAGGCCTGGCAGTAATCATCTCACCTGCATGTAATGTTATCTTGAAAGTATAAGCCACTGGATAATTAATAAGAGAATATGTAAAGAAACCTTGACACTTTTTATAACCAGCTGAAAACATAATCAAGAGGCAGCAAGAGAAAGGCTTTGGGTCATGATGCACATGGTTCAAGGACACAGCATGTTTTAGAAGAAAATATTTGAAAACGTTATTTTTTTCCACCCAGGGAAATTCCCCAGGCTGTCAGATGATAGCTTGAAAACCTTGTCTGTTTTCTTACCTTTTATTAATATTAAAAATGAAAATTGTGCAGTGTAGAATTAGGGAACTTGATATTTACAGTGAGAATTTACTAATATCACTCCAAACCCAATTGGGGAACTTGGCTAGAATGTGCATATCATGGAAGAGTATTCCCTTTGGCATACTGGGGAGAAGTGTTGGAAAGACTGAAACCCTACTGTCTGCATACCCTAATATGTGCTTCAATTGCTGTGGGTAATTATTTTCTTGTTCAAGCCATTGTGGTTTTTGTTTTTTAATCTACTCATGTCTGTTTCCATGACTTTTAAATGTAGAAACTGAACAAAACACTAATGTTAAAATATGTCTATTGATATTAACACTGGTCATTTGTTCTACTTTAACCACAGTTGCATTTCACTCTGAATATGCAACTAAAGATACAACTGTCTGAGTTACAGAGTTACAGTGTGCCATGTGACGATCTGTGGTTTTAAAAGTAAAATTTTTTTTTAATTCTACTAATCGTATTAGAGTATAAACCTTAACAATAATTTTAATGTTTCTATGGACAAAACTAAACTAGTAACAGTATTTTTTCAAGGTTTTGAATTAAAAAAAATTGAGTTAAATTATTTAAAATCAAGCTTTTTCAGTCATATTATCCTGTTTCCTGCTCTGTCTTATACCTTTTAGAGCTCTGGGGTTATCACTCCTTCTTCTTCTTTTACTTATGAATCACAACCTATATAATTTTGAGTTCAAAATAATTTTTAAAATTACATAATACCTTAAGAGTAATTTTTCCAAAATAAATACACTCATAATTAAACTCGGTGTTTCATGACCTATTAATTCAGCAGTTATTATAATCCATCTTTAATTGGATTAGCTATAATTACAATTAAATGGTTTTCTGAATCATAAAGGTTAACTACAAGTCATTTTCCATTTAAAGACTTAAGTATGAGTTGATCATGGTGAGAAAGGAAAGCTACTTCATCTTAAGGTTAATTGCTGAGCTTTTTTCCCTAGTTTCAGAGGCTACTCTCTCATCTGTAGCCTTTTTTTTTCCATAAAACCTCTCAACTCTGCATTGTGATGTCTAAATGCATAATGGCCTTTATTTTGTATATTTTAGATTTCAGCTGGCGCTCACCTGTATCTAAGTACAGACAATACCTCCTATATCACTAGGGGATGCTTTCCCTTCAACTGTGGGCAGGAATTCTTGACAGGAGGAGGAGAGACTGGAGATGGAAGTGACCAAAGCCTCTGTAGTTCATTATTCTTGGTGGTGCTTTTATTTTTCCTTCTCTTTACTTCCCTCTTCTTCCCTTCCTTCCCCTCCCGCCACCTTACATATGTAAATCTTTATAACATTTCATAGATTACCATTTTCTACTTATTATTTAGAAAAAAAAATAATTCAAGAATGAACTACTAACTTTGGACTCCTCAAGAGTATCATTCTCAATAAGATAACTCCTTTCTGTACTAAATCAGTAAATATTTCTAAGTGAAGCCTTTTCCTAGGTACATTACATTGAGTGATGCCATTTGAAAAAGCCTTAGAAGAACTTACATACAGATTACAGAATAACACAGGCTGCAGTTCAACAAATATTGTTAAGGAAGATGCAGGTGTGAGATCCTATCTTGAGAACCTGGTTCACTTTCCTAGACTGTACAAACTAGCTCACAGCCAGACTCTTGAATTTCAATGTTTGCTATTGATACTTAGCCGGGACAGAGGGGATGACACTCAGCAAAGTTACACAAGAAACAAATCTCCCGGGCGTTCAGGAATGTGAGCTGAGAGACTTTTAATGGCCAAGTCGTGGTAAACAGAGAGCTTAGAGGGACAAAGGGCATGGACAGAGGCCTGAGCACAGCAAGCACAGCCCAGGCTCACCCTGTGGATTTGGGGAATGTGATAAAAAGCTGTGGGTTATGAAATGGAAGTCCAAAGAAAATGTTTGAAGGGCTATTATAGAGGTTCTCAACTTCAAGGAAGATTTAACAAAGAAGACGTTCCAAACAGAAAATGACATCCTTAGGGCTGTATTAGGCAGATTTACAGAAATCTTGGTGTGAATAAAAGCAGCCTAGTTGATGAATGGGTTTAAGGTAGGGGTAATCTATAAGAACAAAAGTAGAGACTTTTATGCAGTTCTCAGTAGGAAATCATCTTGAATGTGTTGGCCACATAAGACCTCAGACATGTGCATGGCTGTTCACTGAACCTGGTGCCTAATCTATTTCTAAATCCTAGGCAAAGTTTACAATTTAATATTAAAAATTGTCTTACATTTAACACTATATGTGTTACAAAATAACTATGCTCTATGGAAGACTTTAGAAAATGCCTATGTCAATTGAAAAGGTATTTTTCCCGATGCAATGAGCATGTGCACAGACAGTTACCCTTAGTAGAAACTACCTGAATGAGTGTAAGTGGCTGCAGGATCAGGAAGATGCACTATGGTACATCTCAGCCTGCAGGGATGGGTGAGACTTTCTAATAGAAGATCTTACACTTGAGAGGGCAGAACTGCCTCAAAGATGTCTGCAAATAAAGATGACTAAGAGTTTTTATCACATAACCCTGGTCTGAAGTTTTGAGTTCACACTTCTAAGTACATGTGTAATACTAGCACTACATTATAAAACTCCCAAGAGAAAAAGGCAACAGATGGGATATTCTAGTCACCTGGGCTTTCTTATCCCTAAGGGAGAACATCTGAGATTTTTGTGTTCTCTTGAAACAAATTTCTCAGGATGAACACAGAACAATGTCATAGGTTTTCACTTCTGAGGTAATCTTTACTAACAAAGAGAAACTTATACTTGTAGGTAAAATAATAGAAACATTTAGAGGGAAAAAATGCCATTTTAGGAACCACAGAAAGACTACAAAGTATACATTGGATTTTAGAATGTTATTTAGAATGTTATATAGACACTTCATTACAAAACAACTTAACAGACAGCTATCACAAACCCCAAGATACCATGAACAATAAAATAAAAAGGAGGTTGGGTGTAAAAATTGAAAATCTGATAACATAATCAGAAATAATACTGATGAAGCCAACAAAGAATCCATATACAAGGAAACCAGTGTGGTTCTTAGGAATCTCCTTCAGATGACCTGATTTTATTGAACCATCTACAAAATATGAAGGAAAGAACACACAATCATGGGTATATACAGAAAAGTGGCAACAGTCTTAAAGAAAAGGTTTGAGAATGGAAGCATAGTTTTTATCTTCACTAGGGACTAAATTTTAATTTAGAGAGAATTTTTAATATGTAGCAAAATACACGCACACACACACATATATATATATATGTATATGATAATCATATATATATATATATATATATATATATATATATATATATATGATAAGACTAGTAAATACAAGTAAAAAGGATCTTCAAAATGATGGATCTAATCACTGCTTATGAAAAAGGGTGTGCAATTCAATGTGTAAAATAATAGCTTGTGCCTATGTCTCTCCACTGGGAGAACTATCAACATATTATGAGAGATATCATGATCAAGAGGAAATATAAATAAAGGCAAGGATTATAGAGTTTTAGAATCTGTAAATAAATATTCTAATCAAGACACAGATGACTTACAACTTTAAGGTGAATTAAATGAATCACCAGGAAATGAAGAGAGTAGAAACAATCTCTTAAGGTTAGGGAAAAGCCAACAGTACCATTAAAAATGGATACCAATCAAAATATGGAACCCAGCATGGATGAATCAGTTATTAAACCCTGCAAGAGTTCCTGAAGTCTCATCACAAGGTTAAAGTCTATTGTAATAGATGAACATGCTAACTAAACCTCTCAGTACATAAATAAAAATACCGAAGTGCTTTGATTTTAAAGGATGCCAAGCTAACTTGCAAACAACATGTAGCCCACCCTTTTCTAAGTAAGACACTTGAAGAAACTCCATGCTATCTCCGTAGCTGTGAGGGAGGTTGATGATGGGGTACTCACATTGTTGTTGCTGCTGAGGAATGGGTTGTGTTTCTGAACCAGTAGAAAAGGGTCCTAGGAGATAGCTTCCAACTTTGGTTTGTATTCCACTCAACTTAACAAACTTTTAGTAATGTCTTAGCTGAAAACTAAATGGTATCCTTATCAACTATGTCTTTGATGCACTGCTGGAAAAATTGAGGACTATCTATGACACAAAGCACAGAGTTTAAAATGATCCTGGTACAAACATGATGAGGCAGAACCAGCATAGACATTTATTTAGGATAAGGTGACACAATGCCAACATAATGCAATTTAACTCGAGTAAGTAAAAAATTCTGTTTGTGTCAGGATACCAATTAAGAGTAGAAGATCTTTTCTTGACAGTACATTTGAGACAAAGTCTTTGAACTATTAATCAACCACAAACTTTCCTGAGGTTAACAATGTGTGGATGTACTATCTCAGTTCAGGCAGATAGAAGGCAATCACTAATAGTTTCATGTTGAAGTTCACTGTAAGCCAAACACATGATTTGACTGCTTGTGTGGAAGGCTTATCACAAGAATGTGGCAACTGCAACAAAGGAGATAGTCTTCCCACTGAGTCTGAGCTGCTAAGAGCCTTCAGAAGATATGCCCCAGCTCTTTATTCCTTATTGACCAACAGAAACTGACAGAATGAGTTACACGTATTGGCAAGTGGTCAAAATGTTCTAACTAAAAAATGGTAAACAAATAAGACAGCAAAACAACAAGAAACAAAGCAGAGTATGATCATGAGGAGCTAGTGTGTTTGATCATGAGAAGGAAATGGTAGGCAGTGGCTGGTAATATATTAAGGGATGTCTTGAGAGGGAACATTTCTTGATATTTAAAGCAGTTCTTGGGCTGGTGAGATGGCTCAGTGGGTAAGAGCGCCCGACTGCTCTTCTGAAGGTCTGGAGTTCAAATCCCAGCAACCACATCGTGGCTCACAACCATCCGTAACAAGATCTGACGCCCTCTTCTGGAGTGTCTGAAGACAGCTACAGTGTACTTACATATAATAAATAAATAAATATTTAAAAAAAAAAAGAAAGCAGTTCTTTAGAGGTAAAGGTAGGGTATATATAGAAAGCACTTTAATACAACAAAAACTAACTTACTAAAATGTTTCATTAAGAAAAAACATGATGTTATGAGGTAAGAAGATCCCATATGTTTTGGCAAAACAACATTCTCTCTGTCTATCTCATTCTTTCTCTGTGTCTCTGTGTTTCTGTCTCTTTCTGTCTCTTTCCATCTCTGTCTCTGTATCTCTCTCTGTCTCTCTCTGTCTCTCTCTCTCTGTCTCTGTCTTTGTCTCTCTCTCTCTCTCTCTCTCTCTCTCTGTGTTTGTGTGAGTGTGTGTGTTCTCTCTGTGTGTTTGTGTGTGTGTGTGTGTGTGTGTGTATGTGTGTGTGTGTGTACATGTCTGTGATTGATATTGCTATATAATATATACTTGCTCGGAACCCACAACATTGGGATAAAAGTGGGGGGAGGTGGTGGAGCAACTGACACAGGCAATCCCTCTCTATCTTTCTTGGATGCCTAATAAAAGCTTCTCTGCTCTGACATCCTCCACCAACAATAACGGACTGAAATCTCATGGCCCACAAGAAAATAAAAACATCATTTTTTTAGTAGTCTTTTCTCAGGTACTCTGTTATAGTATAAAAATTGATACAACAAAAAGTGACCATTTCATGAATTCATTCTCTGAGTTCAAATGGAGTGCCTGTTTGGTTTGAAGATCAGCTATATACCATACCATGAAGATATCACGTATCTTTTCCTATTCTGATCAAACAACTGGATGTGTACCCATGAATTTATAGCATAAAATGTACAGATATACAAATTTCTATTATTTTCATTAAACATTTGTCTAATGGTTCTGTTACTGTGGATAAAATTGTTTCTCTTACTGAAAACTACATAAGCTTGTACAGTGAATCAAAATCAATTATTTTTTTGAATCCATGGCATAAACACAAAGATTGATTCTGGGATTTACCATCTCATGAAAGGCAGACATGTAGGCTGAATGGTTTATCATTTAGTAAAAGTCACCACTGATACAACACAGTGGATTGCTTCATGCTTACAAACTTATGACACAGACAATGTAGTAACCAACAATTTCCACCCCAAAAATCTCCAGGGGATCATGCCACGGTGTGTTTATTAGGGAGAAGTTATGCAAAGACACATAAAAACTGCAAAGCCATATTATCTGTCCTCTACTACTTGACTTACATGTTTGCATTAAGTCTCAACATTTAAAACTTAGGGGCTTTCCATACAATCGAGACAGAAAGCTTCTTGTGAAATGTCATGTCACAAGTTCTTGTGTATACAAATGCATTCAGGACTGCAGTTTGAAATATGTTTTCTTACTTATTTGCTGGATTGTTTCCCCAAAGAAAATTGTGCTTTTAGTTCTCTGATGTAGAATCAGTAACCAAGCTAGACACTGAAAGCTGCCCAGACCACCCCAATGTTATGAACTGGTGCTGAGAACTCCAGGAAGTTTACATGCTAGCTCACCTCTGAGTGTGTTGGACCATTGTAGCCCCTGATACACTCTTTGTCCATTGAAAGTAAAAGCTACAAAAATCAGACTTCTATTTTTGCAAATGTATGTGCATTTATTTATTTATTTGTGAAAATCATATGAGCAAATTAAATTCATCAGTGAGTAACTCACTTTTGTATTTGTTGTCAACATCAATAACAAAATTTGCCTAATTTACATATATTGCAAATTTGGTACTCCTTTTTTTAATATCATGGATCACTAGACACTCACATAATAAATACGCTTTTACCTTGCATCAGTTGAACTTCAAGAAAAATTAATTACATTCATCATTTCCTGATTTATTTTTTTCTGTAACTTAAATATCCCCATGGCAACCACACATTTTTGTTAATTTCTGAGTTGAGGAAGCACCTTGCTTTAGCATTCTCTGCATTTATCAAGCACTTTTGCTGAAAGATATAAGACCTATATTCTCTTCTTACCATCTCATTTGCCACTATTTTTAATTTAGAATAAAAATTATACACACAGCTATTCATTTTGCTTGATTTTATACTCTGTAACCTTCTGTTCCAAGTTATTTTAAAGGCATTTATTAGCTATAAGTTTACACAATCAATCACGATTTAAAAAATAGTGTAACTATTATTAGGTTATTTTAAAATCTCAGTTGCTATGATCACACTTACCAAATCATAAATCTAGAGGCATTATTAAAAATATAATTTCTGCTACATAAAAAATTCTGTGTAAGTACATCAGAGGAGAGCTTTCATTATGGCTCACCACCTTGTCACCCAAATTGTCATCATTCCCACAGACCTCTCCATTTCACATTTCACTCATTAAATATCCCTTGGTAATTTATTTACCTTCCTTTTGCTCCATTTAAAATGTATGGAAATCAATTATAGGAAATAGTTGTATGGAAAAATCGAATTTTCCCAATATTTTAAAGGTGGTGCTTTCAACATTAGATAAGCAGGGTACTCTGATTCTGTAAACAGTTTTAAATATTTGAAAAAATGACTTTTTGTCTCCTATTCCTACTCCATTCTTTGTTTGCTCTAATTCTTTTTTTCTAATAATAGTAAGAAGAAATAAAAGCTATGCTTGACTCTTATTTGATTTCTACCTTTCCAACAGTAGTTTTACTAAATTGTTTAACTTTTATTCTGTTCTTTATATGGTAGATAAACCACAAAAATGTTATAGTGTATGTGTGTGTGTGTGTGTGTGTGTGCGTGTGTATATATGTATGTATGTATATAGTGTGTATGAGCATGTGTGTATGTATGGGTGTGTATGCATGTGTGTATATGTGTTTGTACAAGTGTATGTGTGTATGAATGTGTGTGAGATGATACATTTTAAAATGTGGCATTTCCACCATGTAATAAAAAGGAGAAAGAACTTATTGTCCAAAACATTCACGGACATCTCTTCTGTATAACTGAGCAAACACATGTAAATTTCTACCTGAGGAGAACAGAATATGTGTAAGGTCACAGATTCCAGACCCCATTTCTCATATTCAATCACCAGATGAAACCTTGGTTTACTTCTTTGCCTCTCAGTTCTCATCTATGTCTTCAGGACTTATTAAGTTAATTAAGTGCTTATCCATAGAAATCTGAGTAGTGGCTGCTTTATCCCTGATATAGCGGCCTCTTGTGAGGTTATGCCAGTGCCTGGCAAACACAAAAGTGGATGCTCACAGTCAGCTATTGGATGGAACACAGGGCCCCCA
>NC_034594.1:30496779-30575400 GCF_900095145.1 Mus pahari | reverse complement strand
GGAGTGGGTGGGTAGGGGAGCAGGGGTGGGGGGAGGGTATAGGGAACTTTCGGGATAGCATTTGAAATGTAAATAAAGAAAATATCTAATAAATAGTAAACTGCCAAAAAAAAAAAAAAAAGAAAGAAAGAAAGAAAGAAATCAGAGTAGTGAACAATGTAAGAATTATTTATACCTTGTTACTCTGGTATTTCTAGAAATCCATGTCCTTATGAAGAACTAGGAAGGAAGAACTATCTCTCCTCTCTTTTTCCTCTCCCCCTTTCTCTTTTCTCTCTCTCAATGGTTGATGGTTGTGAAAGAATTCTACGTGAGAACAATCCTGCATATCTCCTTTTACTTGGAGACCATTCACAATAGTGTAAAAACTGGTGGACATGCCTTAATCTCCATCTCGCTCTTCTTTTCTCTTCCCATTCTATTACTCCTCTCTTTTCTCTATCCCACCTCACTCTTCTTTCTTTCCCACCATTTCTCCATTTGACCATTTCAGAGGTGAGATTGCAGCATTCCCGATCTGAGTGCAATGACTTATTTATTTATTTATTATTTATTTACTTACTTATTTATTCAATTTTTAATCTTTTAATCTGGATCAATTTTCTGTGAGTAATGTATAAGATGTAGGAGATAGTCAGGTCAAGGACACCACAAGAAACCTCACAGAATCAACAAACCTGGACTCATATAGGGCTCACTGACATGGAACTAACAATAAGGGAACCCACATGGATCTAACCTAGGCCCCCCTCTCTCTATGCTATAGTTTTGTAGCTCCTTGTTCTTGTGAGACTCTTAAAAGCATGAAAGGGTGGCTGTTTCTGATGCCCTTAACTGTTTTTTTCACCTACTGGATTGCCTCATGCTACCTTAATATGAAAGGTGCTAAGTCTTACTGCAAATTGATATACCACGTTTGGTTAATATCCCTGAGATACCTGCCTTATACTAAGAGGAGAAGTGGATGGGGAGGAAAGAAATGGGAGGGGTTAGTCGGAGTAGAGGCTGAAGGGAGGGAGGGGGAACTGTGGTCCAGATGTAATATATGAGAAAAATTAATAAAATTAATAACTGTATAAAAAGGATGTTGGACATGCTTCTCTAACTAACTCCGTCTCTTCTATTTCCACTCTCTCTGCATTTTGTCTCTAATTGCTCCTCCTATTTCTCTCTCCTTTGTCATCTTTCTATGTCCTCTACTCACTTCTTATATGATTCAGTTAGCAACACAGCCTATATCCAAATGTGAGCAATTGGAGAATTAATCATATACATGTCTGTATTTACTATTACCTCAAAAGATATAGATGAAGAAGAGTTGACAGTCTTCACAAAATGTAAATAGCACACAAGACTGAGTAACTGACACTCCATCATCATTTCAGATGCCCTGACAATGAAAACTATAAGAAAATTTAAGCTTTTTAGATAGGAGAAAAAGAATATTTTCAGAAAAGATAAGAATATGGTAGAAAATAACCAATGGGAACTAACTCTAGGTGTGTTCTTAAGGAGGTCTTCTGATAATGTATGTATTTATGTGTGTATATATATATATATATATATATATATATATATATATATATATATATATATATGTTTTTATGTGTGTGTATGTGTGTGAATGTGTATGTGTAATGTGTACGTTGCATTGGGTGGGTGTGGAGGGGGAAGAGATTAAGAGGAGTAGAACCACTTACTGACTTAAAATATTTTAATTAATATTCTTCCTTGATTCTCTTGATCCAAATGATAGTTATGTTGGTATTTGGAGCCTAATGACAGCATTTTCTCTAAAGACCACCTCTCAAACTCTTCTGTGAAGTGTCTCCTCAGTCATTACGTTAGTCAATGTAGAATGCTGAAATTCTGACTCACTGGGGGTGTGAATGCCTTGTTTGTGAATTTGTAAACTTTATAGTGGCTCCTAGCAACAGCCTGCATTTGTGTGTGTGTGTGTGTGTGTGTGTGTGTGTGTGTGTGTGTGTATGTGTGTGTATGCATGTGAAAATTATTTTTAAATTGCATATTATCTAACAATACTTTTAAATTTATAAAGAGAACAAAAACATTTCAACAAACTACACTTAAAACAACCAGCTGAACTCTGCATCAGGGACCAGTGGTCATATCCACAGGTTGGTGATGACCATGATTGTACTTCTCTTGTTTATAGGCTCTTGAGACCTAGGCAATGTTGGCTCCTTGGGAGGCTACATTGGGGATGTATTCACATGGTAAACTCAAAGAGAAAGCTATGGCTACAATAAGATAGGCTATAACTACAAGAAAACATGAATATTTCAATGGTAATTTTAAGACATCCTAAGTGGGTTTTGTGTTTATCTTAAGTAATATATTAGAATCATCACTAAAATTTGTGAGATTATAAGGAGACTATGATATAACCCTACTTCAGACTGCTGCCTCTAGGGCTCATCTCCTATCATTAAAATATCTTGTGTGATTACATTTTCTAGAATTTTTGATATTCATTTTTTTTTTTACAACAGCAAATAGGAACGCTAACAGAGACTAGTATCTCATAGTTATGGCAAGGACTAAGTCACAGAGGGCAGGTAACCTGCTCTGGTGACTTAAACTTCGCTTTGATTATCAGTCAACAGCTACATTGTTACCCATGTATGCTACTTCTTAATTGAACCTTAAGTAACCTTTCCATTTCTTCATTGCCAATAGTAATTACTTTCCTGTGGTCAAAGAGAGGTCTGTCTCCGAGTTGCAACATCTCAATCATGAGCTGTTGGTAGTTATGATTTTTCAAGCTGTAAGCAGTTTGCTTTCTTGTCTACATCTCTAAGGTATAAATAAATAGCTACAATAGTGTATTAGCTCATGTTTTACAAAACTGCTTCAGTTGTGATATACATTTTTAATATAATAATCTGGCTGCACTATGATGAAATGTTCTAGAATGGATGAACTCATAAAAATTCATTGGTAATGCCTGTTCCTCAATTAAGGAAAGTCTGTCTATGAAGCTTAGGAGAATTGCTTGTAATGAGTAGAAAGCTCAATCATGTTTCCCACAATTATTGCAGCTAACACTTGCATTTGGGTTGCAGACTGTCAATTTAAGCTACCTTCCAAGGACAGGCTCCATTGACCTTCTGTGCATTGGTTTCCTCTAAAAGAAAAACGTCCTGATTTGTAGGGTTCTGTGACTATTTCATTTGGGAAATTAGCAAAGGAATTTGTCCAAATATAACAAGTATTTTGAAAAGTGAGTGTTCTGGATCTGAAAGGTTTCACGGTTTCACAGTTTTCCTACATTATGAATATCATGGAAGTGGAAAATGAGGTTACCAGAATTGTAATTATGTACTTGATTGACAGCCCATGGACCAACTTAGGATCTCTGTTCCCCCAGGCTTCCATTTCCTTTGCCTTGTCCTTCTTATACTTCATGCATTAAGGAATTGTGACAATTGCTGAACATCTCTGGGGTCCTTATTACACTGCCTGCGATCTCCCTGCCTAAGCAGAGCTGTATGGTACATCGTGGATGATCAGATAGATTTTTCACAAGGCAGTTTACTCTTTGTTAAGATTGAAGAATGTTACAGCAAGTGATCTGAGGGAATCCAAACGGCCAAAAGACACATTTAAAATGATTATTTTTTTTAGTTCCAAGGCCTTGCAGAGTAAAAGCATGGTACAAAATTAATCTAGCCAGTTAGAGAGTGCAGGAAGCGCAAAGCACCTGCTGGCCGCCTCTGGAAGAAAACAGTGGCGTTTGTCTAGACTTCATGATTCACTTTTGGCATAAGTTGTTACTGCTGGAAGCCAAATTATCATAGCCTCATCTAACAGATTACCTCCCAGGAAGATTTTTAAACATGTGTGGCTTTTTAAAAATTTAAACAAGTGTATTTTTAGATTATCTTCTGTGTCTAGGAGGTCCCTAAGATCCCAAACATCTCCATATATATAAAGAAAACCAAACAAGAAATAATGAACTGGAGACCTGCTTATTTTTCTCCATCTCCCTGCAGCACAAGCAACCTATCTTGTGTGGGCTATGGCTTCTAAGCCTCTAATTTTGCCTTCAAATCCTGCTCATTGTCTTCCAGAGTTTGCTGAGTGGAAGGGAGCTGGGAACCCCAGAATGGCATGCAGAGGAAGCTTTCTCCCAAAGCTCTTCCCAGTCTGGTGAGTGTATTTCAGCTTTACGTCAACATTTATTTTCTTTTGCAACTTAATTTGCACAAAAGCAAGCAGTACCCCTCTGCCTCCAAAAATACGTGTGAGTGGGTGTGTATACAAGGAGAAGCTAGCAGAGTGAGTGAGGTGGAGGAAGCATTGAGGGAAGCTCAATGCTTGTGCCTGCGCTTCACTTACCTTTAAACTTCTGTATGAGAATCAGGGCCATGGAGCTCTTTTGCTAGTGGGCTATTAGTGTTGCTATTTCTTAGGCAACAGAGTTCTTAATGTATGAGATGAAGACAAGGAAGAAGTAGAAGTACAGTGTAAACACTGCCTGAAGAGCATGGGTTTCATTTATGAATTCCATCTGTACTACACCAATAAGCTCTCCTCTGCATTGAAGCTAAGAGTAAAGGCAGTAATGGGTGCACAGACTCCTGAGCAACAGTAAATGTGCTACACTGGAGTATGTCAGAACATCAGCTTCCCACGACAGATGCATGTAATAACAATTCTGTTCTGCACTCACAACTATGCACTTTCTCATGACTATAAGTTGATTCGTCTATTGAACATGTGATGCAATGAAGGCAAAATGCCATCGAGCCCATCACTAACTGCGTTCAGCTTTTGATCACTACGTGGTCTCTGCTGTACTCCCTGATCCAAAAAGACTCATCACAGAACAATTTCTTGTAAGTATCTGATGAGAACATTTTGTTGCCATTCACCATTTGTGCTGATGCTAGTAAGCCCCGCTTGTTTTATTTATCTTACATAAATAAAAATATACTATTAAAATTTAGTTGTGTAAATCTCTTCCAAATATAAATTCAGTTAACCTATTATATATTTTAAAAATACAGACAGGATAGTGAGACATAGGCATTATTAATTATAAAATACAAACTTACAAGGACCAGAAAATTAATAGAAACTCTAGAGTAACAAGTGCCAGACATATCCCAGACACCAGAGATCAATGTTGAAATCATCACAGTTCATTTGTCTTAAGTTTGTATTGTCCATCATGGGCAACACATTCAACTGCTCCTTCCAACACTGACCTGTCCAAGACTATTTACAAAGTTTAAGCAACAAACTTATGAAGCAGAGACCTGAGTGTGTGTGTGTGTGTGTGTGTGTGTGTGTGTGTGTGTGTGTGTGTGGTGTCTCCCATGGTGCACAGTTAATTATTCCACAGCAGGACACAGAATAGCAATATCTTGCCTTTATGATACATGGACAGTTCTCTGCAATCCACTAAGTTTCCTTCTGATTTAAGTTTATTCCCCCAAGTGTCTCATACTTAAGGAACTGGTATTGTTCCTTTCAACACAGTCCACTGTCTAAACAGTGCCTCACTGTTTATTTTTACATTGGCTCCTATGAAAATCCCCAGACAGTAAGCAGATGGTGGTGGCAAGAATCTTGTCTCTATGAATCCCTTGGCAGCTTCTCTTTGTCTTGAGTTCCAGGTCCTCATTAGTCCATACGCTTGTAGAAAAGGCTGACTCCAGCATGTCAGGTTTGCATTTTCATTCTTTTTAAGGAGCTGAGTATGAGATGGGTTGCACAATATTATTTCCTTTGAGTTGATCCCTTCTAAAGAAGATGCAGTACATGGTTTTAATATCAGCATCACTTTGTTAAACTTGTCTGTGATTCCAGTGTCCGGTAACATCCAAAGAGAAACATTAATTTGTTGTATTTTCATGATCATTATAACTACTAAATGTGAATTTATTTAGAAAAATAAAAAAATATATTGTTGACATGTGAATTTTAGTATATCCAGACTCATGTCACAGAACAAATGTGATGTTAAAAGAACTTCGGCAGGCTCATGCTAAGGTGGATTTGCTATTCTCAGGCCTGGGACTCTGACATTAAGTCCTAAGACTTAAGCACTCTTTACTCATTCCCTCCAGGCTTCCTCTACTCCACACCAAAGAAATCATTTTTTTTTCCCACACACTTCACCTGCATTTAGATCTGCCATCCTTGGGTAATGTCCTGAGAAGCTGCATTATTAGAAAGAAGGTATATGTCTTATTTCCATGGAGGGCATAAGAAATGTAGGCTTTACAAAGGTTAGCCCAGACATTTTCTAACACTCAGGCAAACGGAGTCTGAAAGGAATAAAATGGTAGGTGCTCCCCACGGAACGAAGGTAATTGTTCAGAGCCTTTGTGATCCATATTCTTAAAGAATTAAAAATGGGTTAGGACAGAGATGTACAAGGAGGACGATATTGAAGGTCCCATAATCACAAGGAAGAAGTAGCAATCTGGAGATGGATGAGTTACCCACCAAAGAATACAGCAATTGTACATAATCAGAGACGAAGCACACCAGGGGTCTGCCCATTTTTATTACACTATCTTCACTAATCTGTGTTGTTTAACTCAGT
Source organism: Mus pahari (assembly GCF_900095145.1). NCBI lineage: Eukaryota > Metazoa > Chordata > Mammalia > Rodentia > Muridae > Mus > Mus pahari. The sequence continues at coordinate 30,568,820 of NC_034594.1, read as the reverse complement.
GCGAGATTAGCATGACAGAATGTCATGGCAAAGAGCTCATTTTGACATTGTAAATACTAAATCTCACCAACAGACAGGATGACTACTCACAGGTTCTCTGAAAAAATTATAGGAGCACCATTTTCTTTAACTGCTGAAAGTCAGCACTAAATCAAATATTATGCTGTAGGTTATATTATAGCTAGTATACTCTCTTATGTAATTGATATTGTAATTTTTTTTGCAATTTGCAATTTACGATCATTTTTAACTTCATGGAATGTAGTTAAGCAAGAGCAAAGTCATGATGGTAGTTAAAACAATAGTATCTTACAGAAAAGATTGGATGCTGCTGCAAAAGTCATGAGTGGCCAGAAGGGAGTAGAATTACATTACCAATTGATTGGCTTATCTCCTGTTATAAAGCCATAGTATCTATGAACTTAATTAGTATGATGCCCTCACATGATTGAAGGCCACCTGTTTTATATTATACTCCCCTGTAGTCTATAGATAGCCATCCATTTTAGCAAAGATTACAGATTGAGCAACTGGAAATTATTTAATCAGGCGAGCCACTTGATCCATTAATGGTATCTGGTTTCTGTCAACTAGCAATTGTTATTTGCTTAATACATACTCAGAAGAACAGTTGTAATAACTTCTGGGCCATTAGATTAAAAGGATAAGAAGTACTGAAAAATGTTTTATACTGTCATAAACAAAAATGGCAAAACTTAAATATAACCAAACATTACTTCAGTGTCATAAAGACAAACAGTTAATGTCATTGCCCGTTAGAACGCTAGTCAGTGTCATAAAGACAAACAGTTAATGTCATTGCCCGTTAGAATACTAGTATTGAGGTTTGTGCATGATGACAATAGCCAACTTCTTGTCTGGGGTCTAAAACTAACAACTGCTAAGTTTAAAATTTTTCATCAAAACTACACAACTTATAGTTAAATATTTAAACTATTATTCTCAATAATACTACTAAGTTCAAAAATTAGTTTAAATGGCAAAGAGACATATTACCTCTCCTTAAAGAAATATATTCTATAAACAGGAAAAAATGTAGTTTAAAAGAAATAATGTCTTCATGTACTTCTTTATGGTACTAAGGGCCTCATGCATGAAGGCAAGCACTCTATACAATTAAACTGTGTGAGCAGTCTTTTTGATTTAACTAACTTGAACTTTAATGTTACCTGTAATTTAATCAATATCTTTATATCCAAATTTTCATGAACTTTAGTTAAAATTCTATGAGAGTAACTGAAGCAGAATTTTCATAAACATATAAAATACATGTCATGCATTCGAATGTAATTCTAGCCTGCGTAAAATGCAGTAGCTCTTATAATTTAAAAATAGCTGTTTTCATGAAAGATGGCAGTAATAAAAGTCTCCTTGGTTGTATATTTTTTTTCTGGTGATTGAGACTTCATACATTTATATAATGTGCTTTGCTAAAATGCATTCCTTACAATCCCTCCCCACCCAATACTTCCTCCGCATCACCACAACTTTTCCCTTCAAGTTCATGTGTTCTCTGCATTTTAAAAATCCACATCTGATATGCCCAAAATATATGAAGAACTAAAGAAGCTAACCTTCAAAAAACCAAACAACCCAAACAAAAAATGGGGTACACAGCTAAACAGAGAAATCAAAACCGAGGAATCTTTTTTTGTTGTTGTTTTTGTTTGTTTGTTTGTTTTGTTTTGTATTTTGTTTTGTTTTGTTTTGTTTTGTTTTTTTTTGAACCAGGGTTTCTCTGTATAGCCCTGGCTGTCCTGGAACTCACTTTGTAAACCAGGCTGGCCTCGAACTCAGAAATCCGCCTGCCTCTGCCTCCCGAGTGCTGGGATTAAAGGCATGTGCCACCAAGCCCTGCTACAACTGAGAAATCTTGAATGGCTGAGAAGCACATAAAGAAATGTTCAAAGTCCTTCACAATCAGGGAAATGCAAATCAAAATGACCCTGAGACTCCACCTTACACCAATCAGAATTGCTAAATCAAAAGTTCAGGTGACAGCACATATTGGTGATGATGTGGAGAATGAGGAACACTCCTCCATTGCTGGTGGGATTGCAAACTGCTACAACCACTCTGGAAATCAATCTTGAGGTTCCTCACAAAATTTGGGCATATACCCAAAAGATGCTCCACCATCTCACAGGGGCACATGCTTCACTATGTTCATAGTGCCCTTATATGTGATGGACAGCTGCTTGAAACAACCCAGATGTCCTGCAACAGAAGAATGGATATGGAAAATGTGGTTCTTTTACACAATGGAATACTATTCAGCTATTAAGAACGAGGACATTCTCAGTTTTGCAGGCAAATGGATGGGACAAAAATATATCATCCTGAGTGAGGAATCCACACATGCATGATATTTACTCACTAATAAGTTTATATTAGCCAAAAAGTACAGAATAAATAGGTTACAATCCACAGAACTCAAGAAGGTTAATAAACAGAAGGGCTCAAGTGAGGATGACTCAGTCTCATGTGGAAGGGAGAAGAAAGCAATCACTGGGGGCAGACAGAGGGAGGGACCTGGTGGGGAGATGGGAGGGGGAAGGGAAAAGAGGAACATAATCAGATTTGGGGGGGAGGGGCAGGAGAGAATCCCTGAGGGCCAGCAGAATAAATGGGAATATGCAACCTCAGTGGGTGGGAGGAAGGGGAACCCTCTAAAAAGTACCAGAATGTGATAATCTCAAGACTCAAAGGGAGGGACCTTAGGTGAAATGCTAACAGTGGGGACAGGGAACTTGTAGATTCTACCTCCAGTAGTAAGGCAAGCCATCAAATAGAGGGATGGGGCTGCCATCCCACAGTCAAAAACTCTGACCCAGAATTGGTCCTGTCTAAAAGAACTGCAGGGACAAAAATGGAGAAGAGACTAAGGCAAAGTCAGTCCAGTGACCTGCTCACTTTAGCATTCATCTCAAGGAGATGCTCCAAGGCCTAACACTATTACTGATGCTACGATGTGCTTACAGACAGGAACGTAGTGTGGCTGCCTTCAGAGAGGCCCAACAAGAAGCTGACTGAGACAGAAGCAGATTCTTACACCCAACCATTGAACGGAAGTTGGGGACCCCTGTGGTTGAATTAGGGAAAGGCTGGAAGAAGCTGAGGAGGAAGGAGACCTCACAGGAAGACCTGCAGTCTCAACTAACCTGGACCCTTGAGATCTCTCAGACACTGAGCCACCACCTTGGCAGCATACAGGAGCTGGTCTGGCGCCCCCAACACATATACAGCAGAGGACTGCCTAGTCTGGCCTCAGTGGGAGAAGAGGTGCCTAACCTTGGAAAGACTTGAGGCCCCAGGGAGAGGCCTGGCAGGAGGTTAGGGGTAGGTTGGGGACATCCTCTTGGAGACAGGGAGGAGGAGGGATGGGATAAGGAACTGTGGGAGGGCTGACTGGGAGGGGGGTAACTATTGGACTATAAACATAAAGGTAATAATGATAATAATAATAATAATAATAATAATAATAATAATAATAATAATAATATTGATTAAAGCCAATTGAGAATTGAGCCTGCTTAGCATTGCTTCTCTATAGTAAGCATAGGCAGTATCTACAAGACAGTGAGTTCCCTTTCAGGGACCCCATGAAAACTTAACTCATCTATGCCCCAGAATGCAGCAATTGCCAATTGTTCCTCCACTAGGGAAGGACTTTGTGCCCACCTCCTGCCTTCGTGGTACAGTCTTAATTGGCTTGAGGTTCTACAGGGTGTGTCATTGCAGTCACTACCAGAACCACTGGAGTTTATGTGTTTTGCAACTCTGTCATGTTTGACAAATAATTTTTCTGTTCACATATTTATTACTAGTAGCTCTTACAATTTTTACAACCCCCTTCCATAATTATCCCTGCGTACTGAGGTGTGTTGGTTTTGTTTTGTCTTTTTCCATTATTATTATTATTGGTGTTGGTGGTATTTTGTTTGTTTGCTTGCTTGTTTTAATAGATGTCTCATTTAAACTGATCATTCTACATTATTAATCCCATCTACTACAAAAAGCACTTTTTGGATGAAGGTGGGGAGATACATTTATCTATGGGTATAAAATAAGAACTTGGAGGATAGTTTATTACTATGTCCATTTAACAGAATAATAGAATTAAGCTCTCCTTTAAGACTTATGACTGAGCTGGTCATGATTCATTACCCATTTTATGATACAATCATGGGTTCTGTGGAGGGCGTTTTAACCCAACCGCCCCCCAAAAATGTTTGGCTAGTCCCAAAATATTCATACTGCTAAATGCAAGAGTTAACTCATCTTGCTAAGTCGGTCATTATTGTAGCTTTCAGGGTTCACAGTTTGGTAAGATTATTAGTTATTTTTCTACCATAGTAGTATGCATAGATCTTTTTAGCTCCATGAAAGCCAGAGAGTAAAGACGAAGCTGTTAGGTTGATACCAGCATGATTTTTCCATGTCTTGTTATATGTAGTATTTTCAACAGCATCTTATTATCAAGTTCTAGAGAGCAACCAGGAACAATTGCAATTGAAATGATATTGAAGTGTCTATGGGAACCCACTGACCAGCAACTCAGAACCCATTCCTGTCATGGGCTTTTGATTTAATACACTATGTTGTTTAGGGAGGCACTGTGCATTGTGATAGTGTAACTTCACTTTGTATATATGAATAAGCTTATATAAATATAATATAAATAGAATGAATATATTTATAATTATATATATATATATATGTTTGTATATGTCAAACACACACACACACACACACACACACACACACACACACACACACACACATACACACACATATAAAATGTATGTATGTTATTTAGACTACCAGGTTTTAGACTGGTACATTTCCTACCGAATTCAGCCTCCCAATAGCTAGAATTACAGACTCAAGGTACCAGGCTTAGTTTTATGTATTTTTAAATGCTAGCTCTTGTAAATAATTTAAACATACTTTTATGAACCACTATATACCTGTCTAATGGTATTACTTAAACAAACAAACAAACAAACAAACAATGTCCACAGTTGATTTTGTACTGTTCTGGTGCATTTTTCCTAGCATCTGTTTTCTTTCTTCCTAGTCAGTCTACTGATGAATGTATATTTACTGATGCATCACACTCATGCAGTTACCAATGTGGGCCAATGCTCAGGTGCCAGGGTTGATTCTAAACCGTCCATGACAGACCAAAATTTATTGAGCAGACTGTCAAATATTTTGCCAACCATGTGGCATTCTAACTAGACTATTTAAGATGAGCACTTGAACATAACTCACGAGAGTTAATATCTGTTGATTTACCATTCTTATATATCCTGGGGGAGAAATTAACACCTGTGTTATGAAAAATGCACACCACAGGCCGTCTGCAGTTTGTGTTATGTTTGAAAGATGCTGATCTGCCACAGATGCCAACATACATTCTACTGCTGCAGTACATAACTCTGGAATAGGGGTGAAAGTGCTGAGTCTCCTCAAATATGCATGAGAGAGCTGATACCTACTCAGCATGCCCCAAAACTGCTGGCAGAGATTCAACCCGGAAACAAACATAAAACAGTATTTATATTCAATATAGGATTTCATCAAAACCAGATTATCCTCTTACACAGTTGAGGAAGGTAAATGCAAGGCAGTGTTTGTATCCATGAGGGGTAAGGAAATTAAAACAGCAATAAAATCCATTGAGCAAGTTTGGGTTAGGCATGTGGTTGCTTTCAAAAATGGGGAATTTTAACTGCCCTAACCTGGGGTCCAGTAAAATCCCATGAGTGGAAGAATTAAAGTCACATTGAAAAGGACCTGAGTTGGCAGTGTTTTGCATCAGTATCTAGAAGAGAGGCATCGGCTTTCTTTACCACATAAAGTCAAATTGCAGATGTGGTACAAATAATATATAGCACTACGTACAGTTGTTTCTAATGAAGTGTTGGCTCCAGACTTTTTGCAACCTTGAGATCATTGTGATTTTGAATAGGATAAGGGGGAGGGGCTTAATGACGCCACTGACAGACTCTAGCTGCAGTAGGCAAACATGCAAGTTTCTCACTTGGATATGACTAATATACAATCCTCAAATTCCATAGATGAAGAATGGTAGATATTTTCTATTTGGAAACTATTCTGATGCTTGCATTTCCTATGAGGACCACAAGCAAGACTTTGTGCCACCCTTTATGAGCTCTGCCCTTTATTTCATTTATTTGGGAGCATCAAATAAAGTAGCATTTCTTTTCCAATAAAACCCATCTAAACTTTAAGAGCGCCCATCCTGTTATCAGCAGTATGTTCTCCTCTCTGCTTGCTCTTTTCTTTTTATCTGCAGGCTTTCTAGGCAGTCCCTGGGGTGAGGGGTGATTGATTTCTTCTATTCCACCTCCACATTGGCACCGAAGCACACATGCCCCCTCAACAGACCAGGAACACGGTAGCCACCGTACACAGTGAGTCTAAAAGCTTTTGCCTGATATTTGGAAGGCATCTTCCTCTACTCTAATATGTCTAGGTAATATTCCATGGTCAGAATAGTCCTTTTCCATTTTTTCTTCTAGAAAACATAAATGGAAGATTTTTATTCAGAATTTCTAAACCCTTCCTGGTAATTTTAAACTAAGCATTAATAATTCTTTCTGTAGAATAACCATATAAAACTTGTTTATTTTCTTTAGTCAATACAATCTCAAGGCAACAACTATTATTAGGGTTTGGCATTATGTTATAGAATGTGTCTTCATCTTTTCAAGACTGCATCCAAAAAAAATTTAAATGAAGTATTATGTTTGAATCAGCATGAAGACGGAGGCTGACACTTATGTTCATGCTGTTGCCATTTAGTACTTAAGGGGGGGGGATGATTTAACTTCATTCATGGAGGTAGTATCCTTGTCACTCTGGGAAATCAACATTGATTTGCAAAGGAGTATCTGTGAGAAGAAAGAGTAAAGGGGAGAAAGTACCGGTTAAGTAAAGTAAGATAAAGACTGTAGAAACCCTTGGAAACACTTGGCTCACACAACTGTGTTTCCAGGCACTGCTAATAAATCCAAGCCTGAGCAGGAGGTATTTTCCCAATTTAAGCTATTTGAGATGCACATTGATTTATGTCTAGAAGGAAACGATTGCTGAATTTGGAATCCATAGTTCTAGGTCACACCCTGCAACTGGACAATGTTGAAAGGAGTAAGTATTTATGGAATCCATGGATTTCATTCTAAAATCAGTTTAAAACCATCTGAGGCACTTGGCAATGGTACCCAGCAGCTGCCCAAGTAGCAACTGCAGCAGCTGGATCAATACAGCTGCTACTAAACAAAGGGAACTGCCAAGTCCCATGAAATGTCCAAATAAATAGAGGTCTGATATTTCTCTCCTAAAAATAATGTGGTTTGACATTTGTATCTATAAGAAATTGTCTAAAATGTTGAGATATTTCTGTTTAACATACAAATAAAAGTTGGACTAGAAGTAAGATGTTATTTTTCTGGTCATGCTACATGACTGATAGCATATTGCCAAATGCTCTTGAACTTGGGAAAAATTAAACACAGGGCAATGTTTTGGGAACAAAATGAAAATAATAGAAACTTCAATTTCCCTAACTCTTGACCTGTTCTTTCAGGCTGTATCTACTGGGTACCTAATCTAAACTGTGTACTTCAGGAACATCATAGACAGAGCACTGAAAACAGATAACAAAATCCCATGAGCACTCAGCATTTGTCTTCAAACTTATTTATTTCATTAACTAGTTATGTAAATTATTTAGTTGAAAAAGTATTGGGTCATCATGGTGGCTTGGCAGGCAAAGGCTTTTACCACCATATCTGAAGACGTAAGCACTGAGCAGGACCCATGTTGTAAAAGAGGAAATGCAAAAAACCCTTAGTATTATCCTCTAAACTCTACATGTGCACTGTGGCATGACATGTGCCCACATATGTATGCATGCATCAGAAACACACAATAACTAAAGATGAATGTCTGAAAATGTTATTATAATGCTAAAGGCATTTGTTGGCAGGGATTGTTCTAGGTATACCATATACAACTTCGGATATGAAAATTAAGATTTCAGACAGAATTCAACTGTGAAGAGCTCTATAATGTAAAACAGTCTGAACCTTTGATCCATGCAGCCTCCTGTCTCCTCCCATAACAAACCCCCTCAATATGTTGTCAATAGGTTGTCTTAACCATTTTATTTCTAATTATATAAAAATTAAACACCCTGGTACCTTGTTTTTAAATAACAGGCTTCTGTTTATAAACTGGGTCTATTACACCAGTTACAAATCCTAAAGATTCTAGGAATATTCAGGCCATGAGAGTTCTTAAAAATAAACACAAACACTGCAGTTCTCAAATTCCATTTTGAAGTTGGCAGCTATAAGATAATCACACTTAGACTGTTCTCTCACCTCAAAGCCAGCATATAGCATGTGTATATTTAGAACTAAATGTTCTCTATTTCTAAGAGAACATGAGACATGCAGAGAGTCCTCTGGGATTGTTAGCCCAAACTGTTCACTTCTAAGAGAAGGAATTAAGGCCAGGAAATGTTAACATTTACGACAAAATATGTCTGAGGAACACTTGAATATTTTGTCTCATACAGAGATTTCTAAATGTCCCCACTTGTCCTTTAACCTAATCTGAGGATAGACTGAGATGTAGTTTGTATACGAACCTATAGACAAGATGCTTAAATACTATTTTTTTTGTCGATTCCAGAATATTTAGCATGACTACTGTAATGTAAGGAAGTCAATAATTTTCCTGAGCCACCATTTGGGGTGGTTTAATTAAAGTTTTAAATTACTTAAGACTAGTGAGTATTCAATCACAAATATAGTACACACAATCAATGTCCTGTAAAGCCACATTAGAGTATAAGGAATTCACTTTCACATTAATATAATCATGTGCAAATCTGGATTTCTGTTTCCGAGCAAACTGCAAATACAGGACAAATATATTTCTCTTCTTTCTCAAATGCTCCAGGTGTAAAGTAGGGACAAAAATATGGCTTTAGATTGTTGCATACACTACACAAGCTAATAAACTTAAATTTAAAAAATCACATTCAAAGATTGTGTGTGGTGATGCATGCGCTCAATCCCAACAGTGCAGAGGCTGAGGCAAGAAGCTCTTGGCTAAAGGTAGGGTAGGCTAGGAATGAGAAAATCTTTCTAAAGATTCCCTATTTTCTTAACTTATAGGGAGTGCTTCTGTTGCTTTGATCAGGAATGTTCATGTGAACCCTGAAGGTCCTATTCCCCAATTGGTTCTTGATCAATTAATAAAGATGCTTGTGGCCAATGGCTGGGAGGAAGAGGCGGGATGTCTAGGTTACTCTAGAAGATTAGGAGAGACAGAAAGGGAAACAGAGGATCCTCCATGCTTCAGAGGGGGAGAGAGCCACCAGCCATGTAAGATCTCAGGTGAAGTGGCCATTGGCCGCTTCTCCAACTTGGCCTGGGGTAGCAGACAGGAGATTAGCACAACTAAACTGAGGGCAGATTTGGGGTGCTGAGCAAGGAAAAGGTAACTGGGCAACTAGGTTAAGGACAGATCTAAAGATGTTGAGCTAGAACTGAAGGTTACTGAGTAACTAAGTTGAGGGCAGATGTCAAGGTGTTGAGCTAGGACTAAATGTAACTGAGCAACTAAGTTAGAGGGCAGATTTAGAGGTGTTGAGCTGGGAGTGAAGGTAAGGGCACATTAGCAGCAGGAGGCTTTGATGTGCCCAACCATTGAGCTAAAAAGCATATTAAAAATAAGTTAATGTGTGTGTGTGTGTGTGTGTGTGTGTGTGTGTGTGTGTGTGTGTGTGTTTCATCCACAGATCCAAGGGAGCCACAGCAGGGGGCTGGCAGAATGATCTGCCAGGAGCTTAAAGTGGGGTAGTAGAAGCTACATGCTACATTAACTATTGTGTATGAAAAGAAGATATAATTCACAAGAAGGAAAGAAGCAGGGGGAAGGGGAATGGGATGGGGGTTTGTGAAGGGGAAACCAGGAAAGGGGATAACATTGAAATGTAAATAAATAAAATATCCAATAAAAAAGAAAAGAAAAGGAATAAATGGCCCTCTTGACATTTATTCTGTGCACCTAAGCTGTTTTTTATACCACATGTTGCTCCTACTTCCATTATCCAGGTTTTATTAAAAGTACCCCCAAAGAAATGAGTAGCATTTGATTATTGACCATGCCAAAAACCCAAAACCCAAAACCCCAAAACCAAAACAAACAAGAAAACACCAAATCCATAAAAACCTTTGATAATAAAGGAATTTATGAGAATACTTATTCATCATATGGCTTAAAAATGACTGATTTTTTTAGTGTTATTCTTACTTTTTCTATTCTTGCATTTACATTTTAGCTAAGCTGAACTCTCTGTTGCTCCCTGGAAAGGCTCTACTCTCCTTTATCATCCTGGCTATTCCTGCTACTTCATCTGCCTCACTTGACCTTTCTCCTATATCATCCTGGCTATCCCTGCTACTTCATCTGCCCCACTTGACCTTTCTAAATTCTTAACGGACTCACAATACTGGGCTCTATTTCTTAGAGGCAAGATCCTGCTCCACTGAGCAGACCTCAAAGACACTATGAGTGTGTGTGTGTGTGTGTGTGTGTGTGTGTGTGTGTGCAACCAACTGTGTGTCCTATGAAGGTGTGCATGCCATCCTATATGAGGCATATGAATGAGTGAAGCAGACGATGTAGCCATGTAATAGTTTACTTGTTTAAATGCCAACTTCAAATTGACACGAGGAATTTTGTGTAGTTGTATATTGGCTTTTACAGAAAGAGTGAAACCGATTTTTTAAAGTTCTGTTTACTACTGAAAATAATATACTTTGATCATGGTTTTCCCTCTTCCAGCTCCCCCCAGAGTCTCCTTATCTCCCCACTCACCAATTCCATGCCTTCTTTGTCTCTTTAGAAAAAGAAACAGAAAGTCAATGAATATATATATATATATATATATATATATATATATATATATGAAAAAGCACAGAAACACACTCTCTCACACACACACACACAAACACACACACCACATAAAAATACAAAACCAGAAATCATAATATATAAGCAAAAGACCAGTAAGACAAAACACCAAATTTCAAAACCAAAAACTACCATCAATGACATTATTGTGAAACTGTAACTGCAGGATTCATTTTAAGTTCAACACTTCTATAGATGCTTCTGTGATTGTAGCTTTGTTATATTAAAAAAGTTAGACCCCGAATTTATTATCTTTAATTTTTCAACCACATTATTAAAATAAACTGACTCACACCTATCCTTTTACTCTTTTCTTTCAATTTCTTTCTCTTTCTCTTTCTCCTTCAGTCCATCTCTCTACTCCCTCTCTGCAATGCAGACAAGAGTGGCCTTAAACTTAATATATACTTGTTCTAATTTTATTTCTGTTAGTATGATTAATTACCTTGGCCAAAAAAGCAACGTATGTGAGGAAGGGCTCATCTGGCTGTTACAGTTTATCATTGAGGAGAAGTTAAGGCAAGAATTCAAAGAGCTGGTCACAGTATTTTTACAGAAAATAACAAAGATAAGAATGTGCCTGTGCTTCTGTCTTGCTTCCCTATGTAGTTCAGAACCCACTACATAGGGAATAGTACTGCCAACAGTAGGCTGTGTTACTCTACTTTAGTTAACATCAAGACAGTCTTCCACAGGCATGCCCACAGGGCAACTTAATCTAGACAGTTTCTCAATTGAGACTCTCCTTGAAGGTGATTACAGGTTGTAGCAAGCTTACATTTAAAAGTACCCTTCTTAATATTGGATGACTTTGAACTTCTGAGCCTCCTGCCTCTACTTCCTGAGAGCTCCACTTAGGTGTATGTGCCATCACCTGGGTTTCATGGTGTGATGGTCATCCCCAGGGCTAGCAACTAAGCTACATCCCCAGATCTCATAGTTATTTATCAACATAATTTAAAGTTAATATTACATGATGCTCAGCAGAAAATCATATATTCAAATCTTCTTTAAGAGATTTACATAAGAATATCACAAACCATAGCAGTTAACCACTGTTAAATAAAAATACTGAAAATTAGCATTTCATTTTCATTTTATCACTACTATTTTTCACGGACACTAAAATTTATATCTTAATATTTTATTATATCTAGAACCCATGAAAGACTCAAAACCAAGGTTTCAATATGTGAATTTTTTTAGACATAGAAAACAGCAAAATTGTTCATAAATTGATTTGTTAAAAGGAGCAATAATTACAAGGGTGCATTATATACTTCTTATTAAGAAAGTTTTTATCCTGTATATTTCAAAAGGATAGAAAATTGGAAAATGATAAAATTTGTCAAATCAGTCAAAACAAAAATGAACCTTTAAGGTTTGTCTCATATTTTACCCTCCTTTCTGAAGTCCTCCCTACTGGCTATAGCCCTGTATGGACTGCTCTGTCCTATAGCACATGCCATGCTTAGGGTCTGAAAAGTCCACTCCTGCATGTTTTCATCTTCTCCAAAGAGTATAAAAGCATCCCCAAGAACAAGCAATCATTTTCGATGTTAACTTCTGTGTAAACTGTAGGTATACAACAAATATTTGGTGGCGCTCATTTGTTAACAAATGCCACACAGGGAATTCCACCCAGAAGAATGGAAAATGTTCTGTGTCTATGGTTTGTTTTTAAGGAAACCCCAAGGCAAGAGGGAATATAAGAAGGAAGAATGCACAGAGTGCTAAGAAGGAAATTAAGACAGAAGGACAGCGTTGGGGACTAATTTTTCATTTGAAAAATAGATTGTCTCCTGTTCCCCAGGCTGTCTGCTGCTAAGCCTAGATGAGCTTCTGTATCCAGACTGGTTCATTAAAATATGGTCCCTTTAGTTCAACATGACTCATCTTTACGATGAGCCAGTGATTCTGGGAATTAAATGTGCTACTTTTGCTATACTTGTGACACCCATATGAATAACAGAAGACTTAATCTTTAATGATTTCATATTCAGTTTATGCAATTGCATAGCTGACCTGGCCCTCTCATTTAATAAAATCTGGTAATTCAAAGTGCTGTTATAGGAATCCCTTCTTGCAACTGCCTATCCCTACTGCTTTGTACTAAAAGTTTGCATATCTATTTCAAGAAAATAAAGTAAACAATTTGATGGCCTTTGTTCCTCTCCCAATGTCTTTGACCTCATTGTCCTACTTCACCCAATTCTAGCACACTAGCATAATTGTTAGCTTTTTCACTTCTCTATTCCCAGAACTTGAACAAAGGCCTAGTTTACCAACTGTAGAATTAATGAATGACAGTCACTAGCTAAATTAGTTTTTTTGGAGACATATAAGTCTGAACCAAGAACTTAAATTTTTGCATTCTGAAAGGAGACTTAATGGTATGCAATAAACCCCAAAGAAGTCACTGTATCTGCATTGCCTCTGCAGTAGTGCACAGGTTCCATGGCTGGCAGCAGATCAGCATGCAGAGAGTTTTTATATAATACTACTGCCTTGGGAAGGTTTTTTTTTTTTGCTTGTGTCTTCTCTGTTTTGATTTATTTTGAGGCAGGGTTTTGTTATCCAGTTCGGTTTGGCCTCAAACTTGCCATCTTCTTGCCACAGTCTCCCAAGATCAAGTCAGGATGCTGTGTTTAAACTGCTCTCTAAAACACTAAGAGCCTTACATTTCTGAAGCCAAACAATCTAATGATTCTGGGAACTGAAGGTTTCACAAAGCACTGAATGATTTCACAAAAGCTTAGCATCAACTCAACAGCTAAGGCTAAGATATGAGTTACCTGATAAGTATTATTAATGGTTTGTAATACCATTTTGTTTGGTTCAAATACTGCTCACTTTCTTGAGTATTTTACTGTAATATCTGTATTATAATTTCTATATAAGTGATATAGACTTAAGATACTACATTTCATAAGATTTATTGACAAAGCTATTAAAGCCACTCAGCTTGGCTTCTGGTACAATGCTGAACTAAGGAACTGCCCGGGAAACTAAAATATATTTAACCTATCTATTAACAGAAGGATCATTAGTAGAGTTCCCTACAGAACCACAGCCACTAGAACAGCAGCAGGGCAGTGGAGGAAGGAAAATACTCAGACACCAAACTTAATAATAGATCTAAATTTTTGTGGAACTCAAACATGTAGAATGAATGAGACTTCCTTAGAAAAGAAATGTATCTTATTACAAATGCCAAATCATGTGTAGGACCCTAAATGCGGTTTCTCTACAAGGCCGGGGGGGTTCTGAAGTTGAAGCCAGGTATGCTCTGTGATTTCCTAGACTCTGTACATTGCTGTGATGGATATGCTCGTGTAAGACAAGACGGTCCACAGAACAACTTGTTTTGTTAAATTTATGCCATCTAAAATAAATGTGTGATACAGAAAGAGACGTTGTAGCAGTGATGATGCTCCAGGAATCAAGCACTAATGAGGCAACAGTACCCAGGAGGATCACTGACAGAGAGGAAAGTCTAAGCCAAAGAAAGCAACAACGCGCAAAGAGCTTCACCCTATGGGAACCACAGAGCTATTAAAATCTGAGAATCCAGACTAAGGTCATCACTCTGTCATGCTAAAGGCTCATCAACCACAGGACAGCTATTTTATTGCTAGGAAATGGCTAGACAATTGTGGTGTTCACCCCGAGGAAACGTGCAAATGCCTGAGAACCTTGCTCCATCTTTTAATAACCTCTTCTACCTCACCTCATCTTCTTCTCTCCATTATCCCTCCCTCTTCTATACCAGGGTTCCAGTCACATGTAACCTATGAAACAGCACAGTGATTTAGATGAAAATTCTATGACATAGGTGATTTCATAATTAATGTCCATCTAGAGGCAGGCCTCACACACTTTCTAGCCCAGACTTTCAGATTTGTTAGGCGTAATGTTAGCAATTAGTCAGCTGTCTTGACTCAGTGATGATTTGAAAGTCAAATACATGGGCTAGTCTAGAGACAACTGTGATCTCTTATTCTGATGAAGACAACCCACTCTGGAACCTTCCTTCTCCCAGTTCACTGAATGGTAGTCTCTAAATCATGAGTTTGCTGTGGGCAGGGCATAGTCTTGGGCATCCTTATGCATGACATCAGACAGATGTTCAACAGTGGAGAAAAGGAACAAACAGAAGATGCTACTCCCTTTTCCGTTGTCTGAGGTCACATTAAATGCCTGCAGAAAAGTGTTATATGAAGAGGTGTTTGGTATTCACTATCTTAGAGACTGAAATTTCAGGCAGAATTTGGAAAACTGCTAACATCTCAAAGGAGAGTCAAAAAGAACAAACACGGAAAAGAAAAGGTATTGGAATGATACCGGCTCTGAGTCCTTTGCTGACTTGAGTAGGTCAGAGCTAACTGAGATCTGTGTGCCTTTCCAACTCCATTTTATGCAAATTTAGTGAGAAATATGAATAGCCCCAAGTATAAGTCACTCCAGGGATATCTATGAAAAAACTAAGTTCACACTTACGTCCACAACCATGTGTTAGCAACTGCCTTGTTTATACTGACCTACATTCATCAACACAAAAAGTGTTCATCCCAAGTCCTGTGGTCACTGTTCCTGGAAGGAGGTGATTTGAGGATGTACACACACAAAAAAGAGACCTTTTAGTATAATTTAAAGCTTCCACGTTGCAGCAATCTGAAAACTTCAACCACAGTATGGCGATTCATAAGCTAAAGACTTAAACTGTTAACGCACTTAAGATTTACATCTTCAGATTATTTTAACTTTTCAACTGGAAGAAATAACTTATATTCCAAACCCCAGTAACTGTTGGCTTTAAAGTGAAACCAACTCCACCCTTAAGGATACAAAGCCACAAAATTAACTTCAAACCAACCCATAAAATAGGCATGGTGTGAGCTCCCCCTACTGGTACAACATTATTCCCACTTTAGGAATCAAACAAGGTTATCGTTTCTGGTACTAGCTGGATAAAACAAGAGTTGAAATTTAGAATTCAAGAGAAGGAAAAGCTAAAGGAGTTTGTGAGAACCGAAAACAATCAACAAAATATAAAAACCACCTCCCCTCACTTTAGAATAATCTCCATGGAAGACAGCAAAAGACATGTTTATAAATATTTGCGTCAACCTGTAAGACCCCAACCAGCATCAGACACCCATGAGTAAAATAAACAACTGTCATTCTCAAGACAACCAAGTCCACATTCATATGCAGACAGAGAAGCCAGCAGAGCTTAATTGAAGTGATGCTTACACACTGACAATGGATCCCCTCCCTTAACAGCACATGAGAAACGCTGCAGGCTTCAGAGAAATAAAATAAATTATGTAGCACCACGGAGGCTGAACAAAGTCTGAGGGCCTTGGGGTTTTCTGCACTGGGAAATGACTTCTATATTGTTATGTGAACTGGGACACTGAAGGGGAAAGCTGTAAGTTTTATACTTCAAGCCACTCAAATTAGTTGTCCGCAGAGCAGAAAATTCAATGTGCAAGAATCAATGATAAATACAGGTAGAAGGCTACTGTGGGGACATTCACAATAGCAGTACAATGGAAATTCAACAAAGGTGTTGAGGCTGATATGCTGTTATAGAGAAAATATAGTGTGAAAGATGGCACTCCCGCTCTGTCTCGATCAACAAGGGGAGCTGTTCCAAGGTGTCTGCTATATTTGTACAGCTGCACTTTGATTATAACTGATTCTGTTATCACAATCTGTTACATATCCTACATAGCACATAAATGCATAAAGCCATTTAAAAGCCAAATTACTGAGTTCTCTATTATGGTATTTTTACCTTTTACTGCCATACCGGGGATGATGCTGAAATTGTTGATGATAAATTTCAAGGAGTAAATGAAAAACAAAAAACGTCAGACGACACAGGCTTTATTGAAAAGCAACCAACTGAAAACTCCTAAGCATGTCACTGTGTTTGCTTCTCAAAGTCTGAGAAAAGTGCCTTCGATGAATCTGTTGGGCTCAGCACGAGGGCTTTGGTTCTTAAAGTGGTGCTCTTTATGAAGCATATTCGTGTTTTAAAATTAAACCAGTAATGTTGGTTTGTGATGAGCATGGATGAGATAAAGAGATTATTGACATTTTTCCTACCCTTCCCGCGTACTTTTCTTTTGTTCTGAGTCAGGCGAAGACTCATCGCACAGACATGGACAGTGACTTGAACTCGATCCTCGTGTGCCTACCTCCCGAGTATCCATATACTTTATTACTTTGGCAAGTGACACTTGTTCACACCCACACTAGCATATAAATGAACAGCAAGTACTCTGTTACCACCTCACTGGCCTTGTTCCACTGTGGCAATCTTTGTGTCAGTATCTAGCTTCACATACAATTGATTCTCCACCAGGAGCACTGAACAATATTTTAAACATATAAAAAAAAAGATTGCCCTTAAAACATTTTAATGACCCTGGTAAAAATACATTTTTTTTTTTGTTTTTTACAACTCAGCTCAGGGTTTTCTGGTCAACTGCTGTGCAGGTGCTGGACTCCCTTCTGCCCCTATATTTCACGAGGATCTTA
Source organism: Mus pahari (assembly GCF_900095145.1). Lineage (NCBI taxonomy): Eukaryota > Metazoa > Chordata > Mammalia > Rodentia > Muridae > Mus > Mus pahari. The sequence goes on along the minus strand of NC_034594.1, from coordinate 30,551,225 downwards.
CGTAGTGTATTAGTTACTTTTCTATTACCATGATAAGACACTGTGACCAAGGCAATGTACAGAAGGGACTTTATTGGGAAATACAATTCCAGAAGGAGAAGAATCCATGATAGGAGTGCAGCACAGATGCAGGAAGCAGAGAGAGCATACCCAATTGGGCAGAGGTCTGAACTCTCTTTCTGGTGACATACCTCTTCCAACAAGGACACACCTCTTAGGACCTAGGACACACCGAAACTAGGTCTTAGCCCAAGGACACACCAATTAGGAACTAAGTATCCAAATGCCCAAGACTGCAGGGCATCGAATACAGGCGACTACACTTAGGGACTTGGCCTTTGTCGGGAACATCCTGCCTCTGTACCTTTACCTGCTGTTTCTCTTTCTCATAATAAAATTGAAATTTTATTTCTTTCCCAAGAGAGAGACTTTGTCTTATAGCACCTGTTTTATTTTCTGAAAACTAATTGTTACTCTCTGAAGTATTCTTCCTCAAATTTTCTTTTTGTCTCTTAAACTTGGTTGGCACAAAGAATGGCATAGTCAACATCACCAATACAAAGAAAGCACAAAGAAAAATAGAATAATGCATATTATATAATCAATAACACTACCAGATTGTGTATGTGTGTGTGTGTACTTCCATGCATTCTTGTGTACTTCCATGCATTCTTATGTCCAAGTCACATCACACAAATTTGCTGATTTTTTAAAATTTGCTGATTTATAAAAATCTTCGATTTAATAGTAATAACTTACTCCCAATCACATTAATAATGCTTAACATGAAATATTGCAACATTCTATTTTAATTTCCCAACTTATGGTGACAACCTACACATGAAACAATGAAATAAAGAGAAATGTTAGAGCCCAAGGAAGCTGGCTTTGTTCCTCACAACATATGAAAATGTTGAACAAATACTGTCTGTGTCCCTTCTTTTCACAATTGAAAATAGAGATGATCTATGTTCCCTGAAGAGACATACCAATTGCTTAATATACAATTATAAACAATCAGACCACAATAGGTAAGCATTTGTTTTTACCTGCCCAATCTGAAGGTATGATATCATACTTAATATTAATATACTACTTGGAGCACTTTTTTATTTATACTTTTGTCATCCCCATAACTTCAGGAAGTATTAAATAACCATTGTATTTTTCTTCCACATGGTATTATACCACCAGAGACACAAAAGTTAGAAGTTTTTTCAAAAGTCATTACATTTTCATTAACTGTAGATTCTGTATACTAAGAAGGTTAGAAATACTACTTTTAATTTTGAAATATTTATAGATAAACACTACTCAGAAAATAACAGGAAGATGTATCTACATTTGGAGGAAAAGCCTTGGGGCTGGAGATATGGCTCGGCTTGTAAAGGGATGTGTCCCTGATCTCAATCCAAGAGACTAGATCTTAAGAGGCAGACGGAGGGAGACTCCTGGGGCTTTGCTGAATTGGCAAACTCCAGGTTCACTAAGAGACTGAAACATTGAAGTGGGGAGCAACTGAAGATGCCTGACATTGTTGACCTCAAAGTAACACATATACAAGCACACATCCATGTGCTACTCACAGAGACTATGGCAGCAAGCGTGGATATACATAAGCTTCAGTTAGACAGGGTTCCAGTGCTGAGAGAGAAAGTGGAGCATGAGCTCTCTTCCCTTACCAAGACAGATAAATAAATAAATAAATAAATAAATAAATAAATAAATAAAAGCAAATTTTGAAACACTGTATAGAATAACAGAGCCTCTTGTGTAAGTTCAGGTCTTCAGATTCTTGATCCAGAGTGTCATGGGTCTCATTTTGTACAGCTGTTTTGCTAATGAAGACACTGGCCTCTTTTTTCTGATGCTATGGGCAGTGTTTCTAACGTGTTTTGTCAGATGGAATTTTTGATTATTGGAGAAAGAGGAACACTCCTCCATTGCTGGTGGGATTGCAAGCTGGCGGTTCCTCAGAAAACTGGACATAGTACTACCGGAAGATCCAGCAATACCTCTTCTAGGTGTATACCCAGAAGATGTTCCAACTGGTAATAAGGACACATGCTCCACTATGTTCATAGCTGCCCTATTTAAAATAGCCATTAAACAGCTATTTAAAATAGCTGGAAAGAAACCAGATGTCCCTCAACAGAGGAATGGATACAGAAAATGTGATACATTTACAATGGAGTACTACTCAGCTATTAAAAACAATGAATTTATGAAATTCTTAGACAAATAAATGTATCTAGAGGATATCATCCTGAGTGAGGTAACCCAATCACAAAAGAACTTACTTTATATGCACTCACTGATAAGTGAATATTAGCCCAGAAAACTAGAATACCCAAGATGCAATCTCCAAAACACAAGAAAATCAAGAAGAAGAAAGACCAACACGTGGATACTTCATTCCTCCCTAAAATAGGGAATAAAATACCCATGAAAGAAGTGGCAGAGACAAAGTTTGGAGCTAAGACAAAAGGATGGACCATCCAGAGACTGCCCCACCCAGGGGTCCATCACATAATTAGCCACCAAATGCAGACACTATTGCATATGCCAGCAAGATTTTGCTGACAGGACACTGATATAGCTATCTCTGTGAGGCTATACCAATGCCTGGCAAATATAGAAGTGGATGCCCACAGTCATCTATCTATAGGATAGAACACAGAGACCCCAGTGGTGAAGCTAGAGAAACTACCCAAGGACTGAAGGAGTTTGCAACCCTATAGGTGAAACAACAATATGAACTAATCAGTACCCCAGAGCTCGTGTCTCTAGCTGCATATATAGTAGAAGATGGTCTAGTCAGCCATCGTTGGGAAGAGAGGCCCCTTGGTCTTGCAAACTTTATATGTCCCATACAGGGGAACGCCAGGGCCAAGAAGTGTAAGTGGGTGGGCAGGGGAGCAGGGTGGGGGGGAGGGTATAGGGGACATTCGGAATAGCATTTGAAATGTAAATGAAGAAAATATCTAATAAAATACGTTAAAATAAGTAAATAAAAAGTGCAAATAGGTTGCGTCCAACTAAATAGTTCTGAACATGAATTTTTGCAAAAATATAAAATGTTTGTATGTCTCCTGCTCATATTACCATCTCATGCCCTCCTTCGTATCTGATTTCTACAATATCATCAGAGGAGAATTGTCTCACAAATCTTCACAAAGACAAGTAAACTTTTGTGAAATATCTAGAAAAAGAAGAATTATTTCTGTTGTAAAAATATTTCTGTGTAGGAATTAAATTTCAAAATTCTAACTTAAAATACCTTTTCTCTGAAGCTTAAGCGGCAATGTCAGCAAGCAGGCCAGCTATTCATGTCTCCACATGCTCTGGAACCAAGTGTGGCAGAGAGGACTCTGCTTAGAATGCAGCAGCCGGAAAACAAGTGGGTGGAGCAGGAGTAGTGCCTTCCAAAGTGTGCACTGACTATTGATTCCTTTCAATGTTTGTTTATTCAAACAGAATGTCTCTATGCTCCTATGTAGCTCTCAGATGTGACTTCTTTATGCTCATCTTTCAGAATGCTGGGACTTCAGGCCTGTGCTGCCATGCCTGGTCTAAACATATGAACTCACAGAGACTGCGGCAGCACACATGGTCCTGCACAGGTTCAAGGTGGATGGGGTCCCAGTGTCAAGACAGGGAAGGGCTTATGAACCTTCATCCTCCCCCAGGAAGCTTTCTCCAACTGATACAAGCTTGCAAAATAATGATAATAATTATAATAACTTTTACTGGTGTCTCACTGGGTATATTAAGCACACTTAAGGGCAGGTACCCAGAACAGGTGGTGGATGAAAATAAATTCAATGGTTACTTTGTATCTATGTAGGCTTTTTTCTCATATCACTTTTTTTTTCCAGTGCTTGTCTTTTGACCGAATATTATTGTTTGCAATTTCAGGTTCTCATGAGTTTGGCTTGTGTGTGTTTCTTCTTTATTCTGCTTTCTTGGCTTTTTCTGTTTGCCTGTTTGTTTTCTAAAGAGAAGGAAAAGGTGGAGTGGAATTGGTGGAGAGCTGGGGAGGATGTGGGGATATGGGAGGAGTTTAGGTCAGAGAACCAGGGATCAGAAATATTATATGAAAAATTATTTTCAATTAAAGACAATCTATTGGAAAACTAGCCAGGAAAAGTGAAGCATTTCCACATTTACGCGAGAAGCCGGCTTAGTGGGAATTTAGGGCCTTGCTGTTCCTCGTCTTAGCATTTTCTATGCTTGTTATTCAGGAGAATTGTCAAACGTGAGAGTCTCCAATGTCTGCAGTTGTGTGTTCTCATATACCATCTACAAGCATTTGAAAAAGCCAAGTCAGAAGACCAAACTACTTCAAGTCCTTCTTGGTACCACATCCCAGGGAATCGGCTCAGTGAAAAACATTTTGCTTTAACTCTCTTTCACCAAGGCGTTGATGCCTGGTTGTTAGGAAGAAAAATTTCACAAATATATTCCCTGATAATCTTCAAAAATATTTTGTTTTGGTTTATTTATTTGTTTGTTTTTGAATTTGAAGTGTCTTTTGAGCCAAGAAAGAGAAAGAAAGAACATGAAGTTGGGTGGGTAGGTAGCGAGGTAAGGAGGGCCTGAGACTGGGGGAAGGGAAGAGTTAGGATCAAAATAATGAATGGATTTTTTTAAAGCTAAAAATAACTTGTTCATATCCTCTTAATCTGCACATGTGTAAACACTCACAAGGGGGAGGGAGAGAGGGAGAGTTAGGGGGAGGGGAGGGGAGGGGGAGAGGGAGAGGGAGAGGGGGAGAGAGAGGGAGAGGGAGAGAAAAGAGAGAGAGATTAAACAAAATACACCACCCTGCTTGTGAGACTTTGCAGCCTCACATCTATGAGTAAGGCATAAAGCGATCAGTCATGTTTCTTCCCTGGGCCAAGACTATCAAGTGCTAAAAGTGTAAAAAGGCCAGGCAAACCACACTCAGTTAGCAACCTATATAAGAATTTTAAAAAGGAGTCAAGTCACCCTCACTTACAGGGACAGCCTCTGACACAGCAGTGCCCACAGGTTTTTCTGTTCCTCAGAAACCCGTTTGCATTGCCTGGTTAGAGGATGTTGTCTAGCTGGACTCACTCTGCACACTAGATAATTGATTTAGATGACTGTTGGCTAAGAATGAAACCTATGCTTCCTAATGAAGTATATACTGGAAACATTAAATGCCAGTTCTTATGAATGACAAAGTGTGTGTGTGTGTGTGTGTGTGTGTGTGTGTGTGTGTGTGAGTTTTAGCAAAATCAGGAAAAATTTATTTAGAGCAAATTGTTGTTCTGACAATTGAAGTATTGCAAGCAAAGCATCGAATGGAGTTAGTACTATTGTATTATTATTATAGAAGAAATATCAAGAGTTAAAATGTATAAAACCAATATAGTGTTTTCAACTCTGAAACAACTTAAAACTCTACCTTTTGAACAGTGAAATCCTTCTACAAAGTACTGAGCACACTGCTTTCTCTTTGTGATATTTTGTATTGAAAAGTCCTCTGTTGCAGTTGTAATTCTTCTTCCAAATGGTCCTTTTATTTTATCCATCTTGGGCATTTTTTCTAGCTAAGTACAGTATGACAACCTTGTCCCACTTATTCACCTGGTGGAGGGAGGTTGATGGGAGAGAAAAACATGAGGATGGGAAATGTGCTTTGACGTTAAGTTGGTGGACAAAGGAGCAAAAAAGGACAGAGGATTGGGTAGAGACGTTTGTCTCTGGGCCCATCTTGCATTCATCAAACACCTATTCCAGTACTGGAGCTGTTCTCTCAGGCTATGCGGATAGTCTTTACTTCCGGTCTGACAATGATGCCATGCTTACTGTAAAATCATTTCTACTAGACTCTCACATCATGCAGAGGCTCCATTCTCCCTGTGTTTTAACTATTTCATAAATTAAAGAGAATATCACAGAGTGATACACGTTCTTTCACTATGTAGAGAGACTATCTGGATGTAAGGAATAATCAATGTCTCATTTTCTAAGTAATATTATTTGGTTGCCAGAATACATTCATGTAAGGTATCCACTGTAGTTCTTTGGAAACCCAGGAGTCAGGCACACTCTCCACTGATTCAATGCCAAAGCAAACGAAAGCATCAAATGGATTTCCAAGTGATACTAAGTTTATTTTGGCTAAAGCCATTTGGTATTTTAATAAATAATTTGGCTACTGAATAAAGTATTCTCATAGGGCAAAATTAACTCAATTACCTCCAAACTAACTAACCTGAGTGGTAGACTAACTTCAATTATTTTTCTGCACACACTGCTTGTTAGAAAATGAAATGGATCACAAATGAACATCCTGCTGTCAGGTCCAAAGGACATGCGAGGGAAGTGGAGAGCCAGCATGAACATGGCATGGAGATACCACTGTGAAACTAGTAAAAATACACTTTATATAAATTGCAGAGGAGATATGTCCTGGTTTTTCAGGGTTTCCATGGGGTTTTCTTGACATTCTTTAGGTCCTGGGTATGAAAAATGGTGCTTATTTCTGAGTTTATTATTTCACAGGACTTATTCTGGTTTAAGATAAAAAAGACGGATGCTGATGTTGGAGAAGACAATAGACTAAAGCTGGAAGTTTTTGTAAAACCTAACGTGACCATTGAGTTTTAATCTAAAGAAGATGGAGAGCCATTGCTGAGTCTTAAGCAAAAAATAATATACTTATCTCAGTATTTTCTATGCATATTCTCATTGTGCTTAGAAGAAATGTTTTAGGAGTAAGATATGTGGGAGCAGATATTGCTGCTAAGAAGCATTTTCTAGAGTTGTAGACAGGAGATGCCAAGGGGCTAAGATGGGAGATTGATGGAGGGTCTGGAGACATAGATCTGAGAACTTCTCATCACAGAAAATCTACAGTGTGTTGATATATAGCGCTGAACTTGCTGTCTATCTCTGACACATCCTGGCATAAGGGAGCTTTTTTAGTGAAAGGCCAGGAGAGTTTATGCAATTGATGCCTGGACATACCTGGACATAGCTGTGCAGTATGGACTTCCAGGATGTAAGTATTTGCTGCTAATCCCTACTTAAGATACAGTAAAATAACTGTATTAGTGATTATATTTTAAACTACCAGCTGTGCCCCTTTTTAAATATATTTGAAAATGACATCTACTTTAAAAGATTGCCAGATTCAAGCTGCAATGATGGTTGTCTTTTGAGTAAATAAACAAAATCCCGAACTTTGTAAAACTCCCCAACTCTTAAGAATTATAACTCCCCAACTCTTAAGAATTATATCACATACTACATTATGAAGGGTCAGAAATGATGGTACTTTGTTTTCAATGTGTCATGAAGTTGCTGCCCGAAGCATTTTAAATCAATACGTCAGGAATCACACTTGCTAAAGGACTCAGTTTGCTTTGTGTGTCATAGTCTTTGGCGGGGACAGTTAGTGACTGGAAGGGTGCTCACTCTCTTCCACTGTCTGCTCACATGACCACAAATGTTTCTCAGCAGAGCCAGGACCAAAAGGTCTACCATACTCTATTTTATGAAGATATAGAAATGTTTGCCTCTTCTAACTAACAGTGCCAACAAGATATTTTATCTGCTGCCTTCACCAAGAGAAGAAAATGCTAGGATAAAATCCCAATTAGCCATGCCCTAAAATAAAACAGTAAATACAACTGGAAAAATGAGAGGAAATATATACAGAGAAACCCTGTCTCAAAAAACCAAAAAAAAAAAAAAAAAAAGTTTTCATTATAGCCAAGATTATTTAACCCGGTGAGACTGGACCAGTTGAAATGATTGATCCACAGAACAGCTTCTCAGAGCCAACATCATTTCATATGCAGCTAATTACTGTTTTGGTTTTCTCTGAGAGAGACCACCACCAAATCCACAGTTAAATGGTCTGTTCGTTTGTTGTTGTTTTCTTTGTTTTCAGAATCAGTACAATAACTGAGCAGTACTGGGATAACTCTTGAGGCTTCACTTGTGGAAACAGGATGCTAACATTTAAATATATTGTTTTCAGTTTATTCCTGGATTTCTTTTAGACTCCCTCTGCGACGACAAGTGTGTAATTTGCCAGAGAAAATGAAATTGTTCTTTGTTAAGTACACATTGGAAATCATATGGTACAATATGTATGTACATCTAGTACAGTTAAAAAAGAAAAGCTGTATTTTCAAATCCAAATTTGAAACCAAGTCAATGAGATTGGGCATACATTGCAGCATGCAGAGACATTCCTGTGCCTTAAATGGTGTCTGGAAATAAAAGAATTTTCTGCTTGCTTAAAGCTATCAAATCAGTAAAAATTAATTTTAAATAAAATCTCCAGTAAAAATGAGTGTTTTAGTTGATGATATGAAAACTAGGGTTTTAGTCACTAAAGGCAACACCCATCAGAAAAGTAGCAGATGGGCATGTCTAAGACAGACAAGGACTCCTGCAGAGTCTGCAGAACATATTACAGCCTCTTCAAAATCATCAACAACCAAACAACAGAAACTTTACCTTCTTAAAATAAGATTAATTTTGTTTATTTGTGTGTGTGGGTGTGTAAGTGTAAGTCTATGTGAGTGTGTAAGAGTGTGTATGTGTGTGAGAGTGAGTGTATGTATGTGAGAAAGAGTATGTGTGTGAGAATGTTGTGAGTGTGTGAGTGAGTGTGTGTTCATGTGAGTGTGTGAGATATGTAGCCAAAGATAACCATCTGGCTTACTCTTCAGCATCTTTTGTGAATTGCCCACGTGAGAGATGATCAGTAGTGGAATATGAAGGCCTGACCTCATCATCTCAACTGAGGACAAGTCGCAGAGCCCCTCTCAACTTGGAAACTCCAGATGGGCTGTGCTCTGGCTTTTATCTCACTGTACAATTTAAAATCTTTTTCTTCTTATCCTAACACCATTCCTTTGTAGAGATGCTATTATTCTAAGGCATCCTTCACTAAACTTCAGGCACACCCAATTTTAACCTCAAGATAGCTCTGACTGAAAACCTTGCCAACCACAGATGAGAAAAACAAGTCTAAGTGACTTGTTCAAGGCATTACGGCTAGACTAGACGGTGGAAGGTTCCAATACAGTCTACACAGCCCTGAGATCCTCAAGTTGTGCTGTGAACCTCTGCCTTCCTAATATATATTTCATCAAACACTTAAAACCTAACCAATACTGTAGAGAGAAGATGTTTAGAAGATGAGATGGAGAACAGAGGGGGAAATAAGAGAAGTGAATCATAACGTGTAGAGTGAGAGCACAATACAGGTAAAAGACAGCAGACTCAACCCATGCAACAAAAGAAACAGGTGTTTTCAGAAGAAAAAGTGACAGTGGAAGATGCTAAGAAAATGGGAAAATAAATTTCCCTAAGAGTTTGGGTAAAATTTATAATTTATATTAAAATAGAAAATGAGTTCTGGTGACTGAAAAACACTGCTCTCAGAGACGGTCTATGGTTCCTTCTTTTTGAAGTTTGAGGACTGGGTTAGTTACCATAGATACTGTCATTGGGCTATGGTTAGGATGGCCTTCCTTCTTATCTGCATCTATTATTAATATTATGACTGTGATCTTTGTAAACCATAAAATGTTTACAATTAATTATATAAGAATGCTCCCTGATTTAACTAATTCATATTTGGACATTAGTAAGAACTGGGGTACAATTTCCTACCTATATTAAAATACTCTGTTTCTAGAAATCAAAGAGTCACTTAGAAAAATAACAGTGCTTACTGGCCTGATGATAATATTTTCATGTAAATATGTTGAATAGCCCAAATTGAACGTCTACATCTTTATTTGGTTTTCAGTGGAGGAAATATGCCTGCAACTTAATTTTGAGAACAATTATTTTTGAGATTTTTTTTAAAACAGTTTTCTTTCTTCCATATCTTGTATAATTGTAGTTTCTCCTGGATGTTTGTTATGTTTCAATCCTGTAATTTCTGTTTCTTTCTGATGAAAAGGTGACTGTTTCCCTAACTATAGGAAACTATTGGATTCATAATTGTTGTCATGAAGTCAATACTATTGTTACTGTAATTGTATTTGTATCTAGATTCTTGCTGTGTAGACCAAGGTGACCTAGAACTTGCTGTGTAGTACAGTTGCTCCTCAGTTCTCAGCTTTTCAACATGCTAGGACCACAACCTTGTACCATCACACCTAGTCACCATTTTAAATCATGGACTAGTAGTTAAACAACTTGTTATTCTAGTTTGCCTCCTCATAGAAATTATGTTCTCAGAGAAACATAGGAGTCAGAGCAAAAGGTAGCAGGAGTTTCTGTAACTCCAGTTCTTATTTCCCAGAGTTCAAAGTTCTAGGTTTTAGTTTGTTGTGATTATCTTCCTCTAAGTGGTATGAGCCTGTTTAAACAATAAGATGAATCACTCTCTAAGGAGACTAAGAGTTAAAAAAAGAAAGAAAGAAAGAAAGAAAGAAAGAAAGAAAGAAAGAAAGAAAGAAAGAAAGAAAGAAAGAAAGAAAGAAAGAAAGAAATCTTAATAGATATCCTTCAAGCCAGTTAAAAATCTAGACTGCCAGTCTCTGGATGCTGAATCCAAACTCATTTCTGCCATACTGTATAGGATGACTAACTTTATTTCCCTGTAATTTCTATAAACCCAACTAGATTGCCTGGAAAAGCCTGTAGTATTCATTTCATTCTCCCAGGCAATCTAGAACTTCAGAAACTATCACTGCTCTATTGTCAGAACACTATGTGCTATTTGTAAAATGGTATTCATTTGTGAAAACAAACTGCCCCCCCCCCACGCTCACAGCAAAGTCTTCTTACCCCTCCAATAGTCTTTCCACCACCCTCATTGTTTCTTCCCTTCTGTTTGTTTCCAATATTGGCAACCATTACACATTCTGCACTCATTCTGCTTCTCTTTCCTTAGTCTATTTCCATATTCTTTATTTTCTGAGGTAAAGAGAAACATGGGCCCCAAGCCATAAAAGCCCGAGATATGATTTCAGTCGAGGGTTAGATGGTTATGTGCTCATTTCTAGGCAAAAGAGCAGCAGCTCTTGGGTGTGGGAGATGGAAGAGAGCATTGTTTCTGATTACTCCCTGGATGAATTGCATTGCAAGACCTCAGACCTTATGCAATTGGTGGAATTTCTTTATTGAATCACTCTTTTGGCTGGAGCTCCTTACCATTGTTATCTGTCAGACTCTGGCTGCAGTGTGAACCCAATGGGGGGAAAAAATCTTTCCCGAGTAAATTGTGTTTGCCAGACTTGACTGTGACAGTAACTGAAGAAGGCACAAAAATGCTGCTGAGGCCAGGGAGGAGTACAGAAACACGGAAAAGACAATTACTTACTCCTACATAAAAGCTTTTTATTCAATGAATATTCATTTATTTTATCTCTAGTGCATTTAACATTTTACTTGTGCTGGGATTATTCCCTTTTATAATCAGCATCATAGCATCTCCCATTGTATGCAGTAAGGACAATTAATATGTAATCTCTGAGCAGAATAAAATGGTCAAGACTAGCATCACAGATGTCAGAAATCTTGCCACTCTGCCCAGGTAATACTAGACTTCAAATCTGTGGGAAGTGGGTGCGGCCATGCAGCAGCCAAGATGGCGCCTTGGCTCATTGCCAAGCCCCATGATCCCTGCTTGTTTACCAAGCACCTGAGTGATCATGCGCACCTGAATGATCATGAGATGCCCACCTGACGCATAGCGTCATACAGCATGATATTGAGTCACTGGCCTATCAACATCCACCCTGTCTGCATGCATGGCTCGTGTACAGAGCATGCTGAATGCTGATTGGATGATGAAGAGTGGTGAGAGATGAGTGCAGAGGGTGGAGGGGGATAAATTGGGTGATCCCCCAGAATAAGAGGGAGAATAAAGGAAGCTGCAGCGGGAAGCTGCGGAAGCTGCTCAAACCCTGCCCCACCTCTGCTGGACAGAGTGTGGGGCGCGCAGCAAAATCAACCAGTTTCACATGAGAAAGAAAAGATGGCTTGAAAACAACTTTCAGGTTCTCCAACTTCTTACAATAGTTTTTATCAACCCATTTGGTCAGCTGTAGAGGTTGTAATTTATATTTTATTGTGATGTAAACCTTTCTTGTTGGTGCCAAATTATGTATGAAGTAAAGGTTTAACGATGGCAAACCTGATATTGTATAAAAGCAACTGACAAAGAGATTTTTTTCACTAAGTCAAAACAAAATATCAACTGGCTTTCTACTTTAAAATCATCACAATATTAATTACTTTAAAACTTATATGAACTGTACAAATATCAGCTATAAATTCAACTTGTTACTGTACATATCTAATATTAAACTAGTTAAAAGTTCTCTTAGAAGCAAGGTGGGTTTTTTATTAGATATTTTCTTTATTTACATTTCAAATATTATCCCCTTTCTTAGTTTCCCCTCCAAAAATCCCCTATCCCCTCCCCAACCCCTCCCCTTGCTCTCCAACCCACCCACTCCCATTCCTGGTCCTGACATTCCCCTATACTGGGGCATTCAACCTTCACAGGACCAAGGGCCTCTCATCCCATTGATGACCGACTAGGCCATCCTCTGCTTACATATGCAGCTAGAGCCATGAGTCCCACCATGTGTTTTCTTTGATTGGTAGTTTTATTCCAAGGAGCTCTGTGGGTACTGGTTAGTTCATATTGATGTTTCTCCTGTGGGGCTGTAAATCCCTTCAGCTCCTTGAGTACTTTCTCTAGCTCCTTCATTGGGGACCTTGTCAAGGTGTTTTAATATGTGCTTGTAATGTCAGAAAATGAGGCTGAAGCAGGAGGATCCTAAGTTTGAGGTCGGCTTGGATATAATGAAACTTCCTCTAAAGGAAGTAAAACAACAAAGTTTCCCTAGAAGTGCAGAGCCCTATAGTACCGTATGTTGGCTAAGTGCCTATGAACATCCTTATCCCTAAGAAATAAAAATATACCATTGTGTCTATAGCAGGTATCTCTTTTATTTTTAATTCTACAAATGCTGTATACCTCTCAGAAGATGTTATTAAAAATCAATTATGAATTTTGCATCATGCATAACAGGACAGCACATCTGCAAATATTATGGATGCTACGAGTGGGTTTCATTTTGTAGATGGACTTTTTATCTTTAAGATTTTGGTGAGAGTATAAGCAATCCAAAAGTACTCTGAAAAGGAATGAAAGAAAAATCTTCAAAACCTTGTGCTTATAATATAGCTTAAAGATGCAGAAAAGCAGAGCTTAAAATGATCCTCTCAGCACCCACACAGCCCTAGATCTCTAGAGGAGGCTGCTTAAATACTCTTCCTTCCTGCAGTATTTGTTGCCTAAGCAAGTCTGTGGGTATACAGGAGGTGCTCATCCCTCCTACATATCCACTTTCATATTTATAACACCAACTCTCCATATACATACTAAGGGCTCTTGAGTTGATAATCGTATTCAGCCACTTTCTCAAGTTCTCAGGAGTGTGGTCCACACACTACCTTCTTGCACATAAAACAGAAAATTATAGTTTATCTTGAATGTTTTTTTTTCCAAGTACAAACCAATTCATAAGGAATGTTTGACGCTCATGACTTTTAAAAAGGTCTTTGATCCAGCATAGAACTCGATAACACTTATGCTCAAAACTAACTATGTAAAGTTTTTTTTTAAAATAAGTTTTCTTTAACAGCAGAAGATAAGGATAAAGATGCTGAAATGGGCAAAACCACCCTTTCCTATTCATGCGAGGTGGTTATCCTCCTTCATGGACCCCTTTGTGGATGAATACAAAGCAAAGATTATGTTGGAGACACAGTGAGCATGTTTCCTAACAAATGGAATGATTTCAAATGTTTGACCTGAACAGTAAAATAGTTAAAACCTTCCATACCATGTTAATCTTATAAAAATCTTATATCTATTTTAATTATAACAAGATTTTTCTTCAACCACAGTAAATGACAGTTATGTTCTGTGCATATCAATAAAGCTTAAATTATTCTTAAAATAATCACGTCCATTTTTTTTTGCTAATCTGATACTCATCCATTTAAAAGCATAAGCCAATCTAAAACAGGAAAAATTGATGTATTTTAAAAATAAATTTATCCTTAAGGGTTAAGCATTTCATTCATGGCAGTTACCTATGGCAAAAGTATGCGGCCACATTTGCTTATTTCACTAGTCATACCAATGCACTCCTCTTAAGAATCATGTGAAATTTCTGTCAGATTAGGCATTATAAACACAACCATCAACATTCCAAGGTACTCGAAAAGATGATCAAGCTCCTATACATTCACTCTAGAACACATAGCATGTTCAACCATTCAAAGGAAGATCCTGGGTCTACTGAAATCTTTTCAGATCTCTTACTAAAATGTCAGTCCAATTTTAAGCATATTGGAATCAGTAAGCCAAATCCAGCTTTAACAACCCAAAGTCTATGAGATCTGAGCTTGAGTTTATTTTGTCATTGGAGTTACTAATCTATTTAAGAATTTAAGTAAAATTCAGACTTGTTAGTGCCATAGAATACAATAACTTATGAGTCAGGAGAAAAGCAATCTGGCCAACATCCCAGTTTTGCTTCCAATTTAAAACTTTTATTCATATTGCTAAGTTTTTCAGAACATTTATTATTTCAAAGATTATAACTCAGAATTCATAAAAGCATTTCTCAATCCACAGGTTGTGACCCCTTTGGCAAACCTCTATCTCCAAAAATATTTACATTATAATTCATGACAGTAGAAAAATTACAGTTTGAAGGAGCAATAAGAATACTTATATGGTCAAGGACACTACAACATGAAGAACTGTATTAAAGGTCACAGCATTAGGAAGGTTGAGAACCCTGGATTCAAAGGGTTAGATGCCCTATTTCTTAAAAGTAAATATATCTTATTAATCAATTTGGTCAGATATGGAAGTTCCTATCTGTAGACATAATGTTTAGGAGGCAGAAGCAGGAGAAATGCTCTGAGTTCAAGATCAACAACAACCTGCTTAGTGAGACTATCCAGGCTAGGCCAGACGTTTTACAAAGTGACTCTGTCTCAACAATAGTAGCAACAATTTTTTAAGCTTAGAAATTACTATTATTAAGGATTCTATAATTGAAAAGAGTAGTTAAGGAGAAAGAGAAACCACAGGCATCAGAATAGGAGAAAGAAAGAAATTGGGAAAAGAAAGGTGTTTTTCGATAATGTATCCCTCTTGTTATGAACCATGTAGCCAAGGGCATACTTGTGAGAGGAAAATGATTTCCTTAAAAAGCATAAGGTCTTATCCAGGTTAAAGGAGAGTACAAGGAACCAAACAAAGTAACAAAGGCATGGCTTTAGTTCCCTTTTCCTATCTGATACCAACTGCTGAAAGTTAGGAAGCAGCACCTGCACTGACCACACAAATTTTATTTTAAAAGCAAAACAAGATGCATGCTGGGTGGGGAGATCAGCTGGCGGGAAAACGTGTGATGGAAATTTAGCAGGACAATGAAGACATTCTGTGTTCTGAGAATCATTTCTGTTTTCTTTATAATCATGTTAACAAAAGAGCAAGACTTGTTGGGTGCACAGTGGAATAGTTAGGTCTCAATAGAGTAATTGCCAGATTAGACTGCAAACAAAACTAAATGCTCAGGAAATGTACAGAATTTCGCATGAAACAATTTACTATCAAAGCAAGATTTTAAAAATGGACTGATATTTAAATTTTTCAGCGGAGAAGCTAAAGGCACTGTCTTTTTCTATCTTTATGTGAAGACTTAATGTTTTCCAATCAGTTCCTTTCACAGCCTCTGGGAAGATTTCTTGAGAGTACTATTTTCATCACCTTAAGGGAAGAAGGACCATTTTGATTTCTTACAAGTAAAGAAAGCCTGTTGAAATCGAGATGGTGGTCCAGAGCCCTGTGGCATCAAACATAGTCTGTATTTGAGTATTGACTGCTGCTTAGTTTTAGCCTGGGCTCCAAGGTGCAGCTCTGTGCTCTCCAGGTGTAGCTTATTTGAATTAGTGATACTTTTCTCTCTGTAAAACTCAAGTTTCCCAAGCTACATAAAATGTGCACCATTGAGTCTCTAGTTTCCAGAACACAAAGCTTTCTAAGTTCTATCAGCTTCCCTTTTTACAGAATCATAACGTAATTAGTTTATACAATCTAAGAAATCATTGAGATGATACTTATATTTCAAATCCATTTTTGTTTTATTAATCTTATAATTGTATATTGGGGTTTGATCTTTATTTGTGTTGTGTAAATAAAAGTGGTAGTTGGAATTTCATTTGGAAAAGCATCTAGGATATTTATAAGGACATTTAATGTAAAACTAAAGTATTCCTTCAGTTGTAAACCTATCTGATGGGACTTATAAGGTTTCTACCTTTCTCTCACAACATATATCTTACTTCTTAGCTGGCTGGGCATGTTAGGTTACAATATGTATGCCACATCCTTTTAATTTTTTTTTTTTTTTTTTTTTTTTTTGAGGCAGAGGTGGGTTGATCGTTGTGAGTTCAACACCAGAATGGTCTCCACAGAGAGCTCAAAGTCTGCCAGGGCTACACAGTGCATCCTTCCCAAGTGAAACAAAACAAAGGAAAGCAAATAAAAATATATCTTATTTTAGTAAAATTAACATTGTATTGATTTCATCAGGGAAGAAAAGATAATGTCATGATACCTCTGACTTAACTTTTGTTTCATCTTTTTATTTTTATGAACTAATACGTCTTGACTTAAACTTAAAATTCTGCTATAGGAAGTTATTTACATGTTAATGTTTGAGGGCAGTATTATGCATTTAAAAATGAAATATTTAAAAATTTTCTTCCTGAAGTCTTTCTGTCTTACTAAATGTGTCGACAAATGTGTATGTGTTTTGACACTATCTGTTTCAAACTCCGCACAACACACAAGGAAGTGCGTGAAGGAGGAGGTGAAATAAGATGGGTGTGATTCGTGAGTAGACTGAGAAATAGGCATGGCATATACAGCAACCAAACTAGTAGGACAACTTGTCATGCAGTTTTCTTTTCCTAAAATCCAACATTTAGGTTTCTCTTAGATGTCTGCTTTAGAATAGCATCTATCAACAAGAACCCACAACAGCCCACAGAAACATCCAAATACAAAAGGAGAGCAGCAGCTCTTCCTACCTCCATCTCCAGATCCCGATCCTGTATCTGGGAAGAGAAAAGAAAACAGTTCATACTCACTTGAAAAATATATTAAACATTAGTTTTCAAGGTTAGGCTTCCTCTCTTGGTTATCAGCCTTTTCGCTTTGAAACAGGGTCTTTGTAACCCAGGATGATTTACAGTTTGCCCCCCCTGCCTTCATCTCCTAAGTGTGGGGAATCACACGCCTGCACCAGTAGCTTGTTCACTATCTCAATGCTAAAATGTCATTGATGTGGAAACTTGTAGCACTTAACCTGCTAATATACAGTTTTCTCAATTTAATCTAATTTCTATTGGCATAATAAGACATTATTTTTCTTCTTAAATTTTATGAAACCTGTATCATACAGCTTTGAGGAAAGGAAGTCCTGCTTGAGCGTGGGAGTCCTCCCTGCTGGCACTTTGACCAGGCCGAGTTGGAGACTTTGACATGATGAGATGCTTCTATCACTGCATTTTCAAAACTAAACAGCATACACAATGAGGCTTCCATTCCTGCACACTGCTTATAAACAAAGGAAAAAAGAGTAAAGGGAGCACTTTGTGTGGATGAGGAGCTGCTCAATGCCACACTGGCTGAGGACTTCATCTTCAGGGATGTTAGTGCTGAAATGAGTAGACCTGAGCTTTCTTGGCCTCGGTGCTTGCAGTGAAGCAGAGAGACACTGAGATGCTGGCACGGGAACACACCTGCACCACCGTTTCTTACCCTGCTTCTTCCTGCGCTCCCTTCCCAGTCACTACAGGTAGATAAAGGTGACTCTTTCTAAGAACATGAATTGCAGAACTTCGCAGTGCCTTGGTCTGAGTCAAAATTTTAAATTTCTATCTGTTCCTAAATGAAGACAATATCCTTTCTCTGCTTATTTCTTTGCATTCAAAAGATATCCCAATGTGCATTTCTACTCTTAATTCTAGGCAATGAGACAACACTGGTAGCCTCCTTCAGCCATGCTATTACTTTTCTACGTTGGAATTGCATCCAGGATTCAAGACTTACATAAAAACCCTCCTCAGTTGGTTTTTCCCTTGTAGTCTAGTTGAATTAATGTAAAACATTTCTTGTTCATGCTGGGCTCTTTGAGATTTTGTGGAGACACACTACATAGAGTGGCCAGAGGGATAAAAATCCACAGAGCTGACATTTGGGGAAGAATGGGTCAGTCTATAAAACATGTCCTCCTTTGTGGCATTAACAGTGCTGTGGTGGAACAGCAGTGGAACATAAATCTTAGCGGCAACTCAGAGTAACTAACACTGTATTATACAAGGATCGCAGTTCATTCATTAACTACCATCATGACTTTGGGCCATATCCTTTACCTAAAGGCAAGATATATATATATATATATATATATATATATATATATATATATATATGTTTGTGTGTGTTAAGATTAAGTGAATATTCTTATATATTTATTTATTATACATTAAAATATAAAAATATTTTAAATATTAATATATTTGAATATACATTTCTTGACAAATATATATTTATGATATATATTTCTTAACAAATACACAACCAACACTTAGGGTTTGATTTGACATTTTAATAATGCCCAATTATGAATGACTCAATACATTCCTTTTTGCAACAGGAACATACTCCAACAGTTAGAACACATTCATTAGTTACAAAACAGCTTCTTTGGGGCAGAGTAGTGCTTGAATGGCCAACATTTACTAAGTTTCCTATTAGCACACTTTCATACATAAGATTTTAATTGGTTTTGAATTAATTTGAAAGCTTACTTCACTGCTATTCTTATGTGAAGGAACCAGGTCGAAGCTGTCCTGAATTGGGACTATCACATCCTGTCTGTATGCTTACAGCATATGAAGTCTATTTCTCATTTCTTACTAACATCAGAAACTTCCATGAGGTGGGACAATGTGATGCTTGTCCCTCTAAACTTTACTATGACACACACAAAGAGAATTGTACCCATGTTCACAGGCTCCAGGTTGCTAAATGACAAGCAGAATCCTAGGCAGCCTTTCGATGTTTATTCCTTCTGTTTAACAAGTGAATAATAGCTTACTTTAAATGTGTGAGCACAATCTGAAGTACAATCATTAAAATGTTGAGAAAACATCTTGCCTGTTGATCTGTAGGCTTTTGGGTTAATATATGTGTTTGGAAAAAGTCAGGGAAAAAATAGAATTGTTTTGGATTTTATCTTCCACATGTGTTTCTAAAACTTCATTCCATCCACATGATTAGTGATTGATTTGACCCAGATTAAATAGCTAGGGAAGAAAAGAGGTTTAGATGGGAAAATGGGCACTATAGTCAACTTCATCATTATGAAATACTTGTGGGAAGCTTTAATGTTTTCTCAATTGTAGGATGAGTCATCATGACAAGCCAGAAATAAGTAGACTCAGAAAGTTGCAGAGAGGCACACACATCCTGGCAAGGAAGGGATACTATTGGACAAGAATCTGGGCTCTTCATCAACTCC
This sequence comes from Mus pahari, assembly GCF_900095145.1. Lineage (NCBI taxonomy): Eukaryota > Metazoa > Chordata > Mammalia > Rodentia > Muridae > Mus > Mus pahari. The sequence goes on along the minus strand of NC_034594.1, from coordinate 30,531,588 downwards.
ATTCTTGCAAAGCAAGAACTTAAGCTGACAATGAGGCTGGCTACAAGGAAGCTACATTCTAGATTAAAATTTCAGTGTTCCCCAGCCACTTATTCCCAGAGAATACAACTTGCAACCTCCACTCACTGTCAAGGAACATTAAAAAAAAAATAGGAAAATTATGAAGAAAAGTGAGATCCGCAATTTATTTGCCATCAGGCCTGGCTAATCACTTGGTTTCTCTATCACTGCTCAGACCAAAACCCTTTTAGATTCTCCAGTCAACAGAAGATGCATTCAGCTAAACTGGCTGACTAATTAAATCCTGTAGAAATCTAAGTATGCAAATGAGGTAAGGACAGCTTCTTCGATTGTGATTAAATTTTCTACTTGGCTAAGTATTTATTTTCATAGTAAAAGCAGCACACTGGAGACTAGCATGAATAGACTTGAATGAATCAGACTGTGTAGACTGACAGGAACTCAGAGGCTGGGAGAAAACAAAATCATTTTTTGGTATCAGATGCCATTTGCCATAGCCATAGCTCCTGGTCCAGTTGTTATGACTGTTTCCTACCTATTGGTGCTCACTGGGTGATGTACATGTTCCTCAGCTGCCCTCCTGGATCATCATCTAAACAAAGCTTTTTACTGCTCCCTGCAGGGTTCACTGAAACCCCCCTGAGGTCCAAAGGTTCCATGTATTTCTGTTTCATTCGTTCTAAAGTAGTTGTTCTTTATTGTTTTGTCCTTTGGTATAGATGGCTGATTTATTTTCATAGCTTGCTTCTTAGTGCTTTCTCCTATGCCCCAATCCCTACTCTGAGGCTGGCTTTTGGTCCTCTTCCCCACCTCTGAGCTGCACTCTTGCCTCCACTTTTACACACACGTCTTACTCCATGCCAAGCAGCAATGGCCTGTCCTGCCAAATCTGTACTGACCACAGGCACTGTGCCTTGCCATCCTGACCATTATCCTGATACGTCATTAACTTGCAAGGACAAAGAATCATTCAGAAAAGACCCCTTCAAAACCAGCACAAAATCAAAAGGCTATATCACTGTAGCTGAGAAATGTTCTTGTTTCATTGTCCCCTGCTCCTTCTGGAAACTGTGGTAATGAGCAGGAGACCTTCAAAGATCAGTCACCACTAACTTTAAGGAGACTGAAGAGAGTCAGTCTTCCAAGGATCCCATAACTTTGTTCTTACTCACTGTATACCCTACCTCAACCAACAACACATACTTCTCATGTTACACCCTAAAATAGAAAAACCTGTTATCCCAGAGGGACTTTTACAGAAGATTCCCTAATATTGTTTTGTTATTGTTGAAAGAAGTTTTCCAATTGTATTATCATTTTTTCCTGAACCATGACCTTCCAGAGAGTTTTTCTTAGGTAACTATAGTGATCCTGATGTGTTACTTACTGTTAATTTAGGGCAAGTGCTTCAGATGCCCATGGCCTAAGCTGTGCTTGGCTCCCCTTTAAAGCACTGCCTTCTGAAGCAGGCTTTGCCTAACTGCATTTTCTTTTTAATCTGTTGTCACTTTTTTCTCTACCTGTAAATTTCTGGGATGTAACACCCTCACCCCCACCATGTGTATACACATGTACACACACACAAACTACACGAGAGAGAGGGAGAGAGNGAGAGAGAGAGAGAGAGAGAGAGAGAGAGAGAGAGAGAGAGAGAATAAAATGCAGGAAAAGAAAAACAATCAAACAGCAAAATAGAACAAAGTACCCCAAAAAGCTAAGACAATTGTGGACTTCCTTCCTTCCCTCCCTCCCTCCTTCCTTCCTTCTTTCTTTACTGCCTTCCATCATTCTAAAAACAACACAAATAAAGAGTGCTGTAGAACCTGAGTTTAACTGTGTCAGAAAGACAGATGTTAGTGTAAATTATTCACACTGCCAATGCACTCTTCAGTATGATCTGCTAAGTGGTATCCAGCACATCTTACGGTTAAAATCTAACATTAGTGCCTCCACAAAAATACTTGTTAACTTCAGAACTCCAACTTACAAAGGTGCACCCTAGAAGATAGCACTATTTCTCAAAGAAGCAATCAACTGAACAAACAGAAACTTGGTTTATGAATCTGATATTCAACTCAGATTTCTAATTATATTTACTTCAGTAAACAACATATGTATTTAAAGATACCAGTTGTGAACTGATGCATTTCCTCTCTTTTACAGACATATTTGAAATAAAAGAAATCACAATGCACAAAAATGATGCACAAAAGAATAAATGGAATCCCAAGTTCATGCACGGGAAGGTTGCTTTTTTTTTTTTTCCCCAGGAACACTCATGGTGCATACCTGTAGCACAGGAGCCTTCTGAGACCACAAGTATCTCACTCTGCTGTTTGCAGGCAGCTTGCCTCAGGTAGCACTCATTCTGGTAGCTCTCTCCATTGGAGCCACACACAGGCACGTAGTCACTGTTACACTGAAGAACAAAGAGAGGAAAAAAACAGACACACACAAACAAAAAAAAACTACGGTTGTTATTGGATTCTGCATTCCTCAAACATCCTAAATACAAGTAACTATTTCCAAAACAAACCACATCTTTTGGTTTTCAGTGATCTCTAGTTGTTGGTTTGTAAGTGCCTGTCATTCAAAGATAGGAAAAGTCGATGTCAAGTGGACCAATTGGTCCTTTGATTTAGACAGAGGGAACACAAGTATCTAAATTAATTAGGTGATTCTAAGAAAGTGACTGAGCCATTAGCACACAAAAGATGTAACAACAAACTTACCACTATTATTTAATTGTTTTCCTGAGGTAGCCTTGCTAACTTCTTAGGGTGAAAATAAACAATTTAGCCACGTCAAGTTATTAAAATCAAGGCTGATGGCTGTGTTGGCAGCAGAAATATTTGGCTGAAATTTCAAAACTATAATAACAAAATAAAATATCCAGTTACTCTTTGGTTTATTTTTTCTATTGAATTTTTAATCTTGATAAATTAAAGAATATTTAGATAAGATAGATTTTCTTATTACGTTTTATCATTAAGTCTTTGGATATTGATAAAGAAAAAGTATTAGAAGCAAGAGGTAACCTTCATATCAAACTTGTTGAATATCCCAAACGATCACGTTTGAGATATGTGTTTGAAAAAGAGAAATGCTCATTTTTAGAATAACCTCATTACCAAAAAACTACATATTTTTACAATGGAAATTAGACAGCCTACTGGGTACAGTCATCATATTATAATCACACTCTAAGGCATTAGAGATACTTGGCTGTGTCCTATACCTGCTAATTACACCAGGATGTGATTATCTGCTGATTACTACTACTGATGTACTTCATTGTTTAATTATAACAAATGAAATGATCAAGATGATTATTTATCAAGGCTTGCCTATGCCAGAAACACAATAAGGAAAACCATGCATGCAGATACATGTGAAAATGCTTTTCTGTTTACTACTGTTAATTAAAATGTTTGAAGTTTTGACGTGCTAGAAATTTACAATTCATACAAAATAAATCAGCAACCTATCCAGGTAGCAGGAAAATTTTAATATTCGTGTCTATATTTTTATGTCTATCACATGTAAATTTTAACTCAAGGATTTATGCCAATGAGCAAAAAATAAAACTGGCATAAGGTAAGAATTTAATTGACAAAGCCTTGGGACATATTTTTATGCTGTAATTTCTTACATTATCTGTGCCCTTTTATTCACAATAGCCTATTTAATCCTCTTTCTTACTTTTACATAATAAGAGCTTAGTCATCCTGAAAACTTACCCGTTTATGTACATATTTTGTGTATGTGTACATTTGTGCGTGTGCTTGCTGACTCTTGTATGGGTTTATGTCTATGCGTAGAGGCCAGATATTGACATTAGGTGTCTTTCCCAATCACATCTTCATCTTTGTTTGAGTCAAGACTTCCCCCTGAGTTTGGAGTTCCCAGATTCAACCAAATTCAACAGATTCTGCCTGTCTAGAAAGCTCCTGAGACCCTCTTGTGCCTGCCTCTTCATGCTGTAATCATGGAAGTGCACTGTCATACCCATACTTTTTACATAGGAAATGTGGATTAAACTCAGGTTTTTATGCTTGCACAGTAAATTCTTTATTTTCTAAGCCATTTCCCAGTTCTCCACCCTGACAGTTTATATGTATTACAAATCAGTGCTTTCTAAATGAAAGGCACATGAGTCTTGCCTTTGTTCTATCACTGAATAATTTAAATGTTAAATTTTGATAATTGGGCATCTTTTTTCAAACATAAAATACAAATTTTATGGGATTCATGTTATGGTTACAATTACTAACAGCACGATTTACTACATCTTTTAGAAATCATCATTATTTCTATAATTAATAATTAGATATTCTGAATACCTGGTATTCATTTAATAATTCTACTCTATAGCTATACTGTTGGTTCATAGACTCAGTATATAGCTATACACGATATTGATTTGATTCTGAGTTTTTGGTAATCTATTGCTACTACTTAACTAACTAAGCAATCCTCTTATGATAGGTGACACCTATGGCTGAACATCTTAGTGAGCTTTCTATACATGTACATATTTTTGGAATTATATTTGATAAGTGGCAACTATAAGACAGAGTATCTCCAGTGCTAATTCATGGCAAAGACAACATAAAAATGACAGTAACATTTTGAATTTTCCAATGAGAAGTACTAAAGGATAAAAGAACAAATAAGTGTAGTGCAAATTTCATATTCATGGCCAGGAAGACAAGTAGACAGTCAAGTACTAGATAAATGTGCAGTGTTCAGGGACAGAGACAGGAGAATGGGCTTTGGGCGTTCACCAAGCTACGACGGAATCTGATGATGGGAGGAGAGAAGAGGAAGAAGGGGAGAGCTGGTAACAATAGAAAATAGACTGGCTTACTGTCTCTTTAGACACATGATAGCTAAAATTGATGTGGATGACTGCTTGGTTAGCCTCTCAAGGTTAGGTCTGGCAATCTCACCCCTGGTTATCTTTTAACCACTGTTTAGCAACGTTTTGTGCACAGATTATTTGAGTTCACATTTTCTTCTGCATAACTTTGATTGTTTTTCCTTTTCTTCTTTCTCAGTTGCTTTAGGTTAGTCAAATAGAGGGCTAGTGGCTGGGGCAGAGAGTTTGCAGATTATTATCTTTGTCAGGTTCTATGACACGATTCTGATATACATCTTAAAATAGTAAATAAACTGGTGAAGTACTCATGTCACTTCTGGGGGATGCATGCAGTAAGCCAAATGTGAACAGTGCTTAAAACGGGGCTGCCAAGTTCCATGCAGAAGCCAAAAGGGGGATTTGTGAGAGCTGAGAAGAGCTTAGCTGTAGATTATCACCACAATGTTTTTGGCCCTTACTACCATGACTTGCACTCATTAAAATGGAAACCACAAGAGGACAGGGATACTCTTAGTCACTAACGCTCAAGGGTGGATGTCTAGTTCTGTTTTTCTTCTGTCTCTCACTGTCTCTATATAGGGGATGGTATGTTACTCAGTGGTTAAAGGTTTGTAAGTTTCTAAAATAGTGAACTGAGATACATGAGGGAATTAACACAAGATTTAACAACACAAGTTTCATTGTAAACATCACCTATTAAATGGAAATTATCTGATATTCATAGCTTATTTTTACTAGCAGAATTTCCACCTAGCATTCACAGTGAAGTACCATGACGGTTTTAGAATTGGAAAACAGTGAAGCTGTGGCGACCCTCTGTATGAGAATCGGGAAACTGCCGCACTGAAATATGCCGAGTTCTGGAAAATGGTTCTGGGGCAGTCAAGACCTTGTTTACAGTCTGAATAAGGGGAAAATGGATGTTTAGTCACTTACTAAAGTCTACAAAGTTATCTGGTTAACAAAAACAAAATTAAGCCATGGCTATGGTTAAGTCTATAAATGTATGTGTTATATAAACTTAAAAGAAGAATTTGTGATTCCATTTTCCTTGTTTTTAAAAATCTGAAGTTTATTTTCCAAATATGTGTTTTCAATAAAATGAAATTGTCCCCAAGGTTCCATATTGCTTAAGACACCCATACACTACCCCTTGGCCAGGGAATAAAAAAGATGAAAAACATATCATGTGATTAAATGCTTGTTTGGTTAATATGAATTTTAAAGCTGAAAATTCAGCATCTCAAAGCTATATGTGACTTAAGTTTTATCTATCGCCAGCACCTTCCACAGAGTCTGGCATGGAGAAGGTTCTCAACAGATGTTAAGTGAATTCTGTTATAGTCTGTTGTCAAAGGCTGAGGAAGAATAGCTTAAGATATAAAATAATACTTTTTCAGAGAATAAAATGTTTAAAAATCTGTATGTGTTGCTGTTTGGCAGTTCCAAAAGTAACTTTTATTTCTTCAGAACTACTTCTTGCATGCATTATGTTGGTGCTTTAAAAAAAAGGGGGGGGGCAGGTCTTTGACTGTGGTAGATATGACTATAACTCTCCATGTTAAATCATTAAAGGACACGGGTTCTATGTCAAAGCCCAAAGGACAAGTAGCCCATGTGAGGCTTCAGAGGTGGAGAGGAACCAAGCTCCACAGTTGGTGGTCAGACATGCACTAGAGCCCTGACTGAGGATGCTATGAGTTCCCCTTAGCCATGACAACCGAGAGTGACAATCACTGGATCCAATAACTAATCAAAACTGCACATCTATGAAGAAAATAAGCATTCGTGAAGACCTTAAGTTCTGGGGAAATTTTTGAGCAGCAGTAGTAACTGAAAATTTTTAGATATAAAACATAGTTTTGTAAATGCAACTATTTAATATCTAAATTGGAAAATTCTTAAGAAAGCATAAAGCTATGTCATATATTAAGCTTATAAATTATCATTGATCATTGTGGAACCAGTACTAAGAACAACTATATCTCTTTATCTGCCTCCCTTCCTCCTTTCACCTTTCTGTTGTTCTTCCTTTGTTTATTCATCCATTTTCTTCTATTCACTCTTTCAGTTTTTCTTCACAATTGATTTATCAGGTTGACTAGTGTACCTTTTGGTATTACCTAGGAAGATAGGATGCCTGAGATTATATCATGTTGTAAACTTTTATTTTATTATCTAAGAATTATTTGTATAGGATTAACACCCCTTATCCAATGTGTTTTAGAGACTCAACATTTGGGATCTTGGCATTTGTGGAATGACAGAATAGACTTCACCTTTTGAGCATCTATTCAAAATACTCCCAGTCAGAAACACTTAAAAAGTTCAAAACATTTTAAACATCATGATGGATTTTAGACTATTTCAGAATTTGGATTTCTGGGTTACATATGTTCCACTTGTATTGTTTTGATTATTAATTATTGTTTATAATAAACTGGCATTGCTGTTGTGTTATTGGAATTTTCATTTGAATACTTAGTAATATTAAAAAATTATAATTGATGTACTTAAATGTAAATATATCATTTGGTTTACTGTGTTTCATATTCTAGAATTATGACTTACTTAATTGGAAACTATTTATATTAATGGTCATGAATTTCCTCATCTTATAAACAATGTAAAGAACCTGAGAATATATCTAAATGGCGGAGCACTTGCCTAGCACATGCAAGGTCCTGGGTTATGTCACCAGCAATGCAGAAAAAGTAAGAAAAGAGGGAAAAAAAGAATGAAGTATGGAAGAAAGGAAAAATAGTGAGCCAGCTAAACAAACTTATCTAACTTATTAGTATTGAATGAGTTTCGAAGAGTAGAAATTAGTGTATTTTAAAGTATCTAAGGGAAGTGAGATTCATATAAGCTCATTTTAGTGTTTTAATAATAATACATATTAGGAAATATTTAAGTTATGTACAATGTGTGCATTTATGTTTGAAATTTATCTCACGTCCAGAAAGACTAATGTAAATCCAATTTTAAATATAATAACTTACACTCATATCTGAAAATGTACAAGGAACAGAAATTTAGGATACTACATAGAAGAGATTTTCAGATGTCTTCATTTTTATCAGCTAGAAGGGGAGAAAACATTAAAAATAGGAAAAAACCCTCACAAAACAACATGAAAACCCTGAAGACTGACTGGGAAGAAACTAGTTCAAGGAGCTCCTAGCTCAACATAGTTCAGCTCATGCAAGTTGTACAATTTTATTTAACTATCGCCTTGATTTAGACATTCAATAATTATTATAAATATACAAAGTCTAACTTTACTACTAGAAAGATGTCTTTTTTCCTCTTAAAATACTCACTATTGTAAAACACACTAATAATATAATCCAGTACAAGGAAATACATTTATATTTCCTATTCAAATTTTCATTTGGCAGCTAAAAATCAAACACAGTTCCTTTCATAAGAAAAGTGATATGCTTCCATTTTGCGCATTTAGCCATTTAGAATTATACCAGTTCCTTTTCTTTCTTTCCGGTGAAACACAAACACCTCATTTGAGGAACGTGCTTTGTGAACCATTTTATGCTGCTTACAAGTTTACTTACTGTATCTATCCCTGGCTACAAAAGTAAGTGAAATCCACAGGAATCACAAAGTTAAAAAAGAAAAAAAAAAAGGTATGAAATTCCATGGGCATGATTTCTCCAATTGGTTTTCCATCCTCTTTGGTCACCATTTGCAAAAATTATAAATGGAAAATTCTCATGTTCCATCTCCTTCACGTAGCTCTTCACTCACTGTGGTGGAGACCTTGAAAGTTGAGGCCACATGTATGTGATCTGCACTGATGAATCTCTAAAGCCATGGCAATGTCTTTGGCCACTTTAAGCTACCAATCAACTTGCTCAGTTTCTCAAAAAGGAGGAAAAAACGCACAAGGAGCTTTTATCTTCACTAACAGCATCTCAATCCATATTTAAAGGTGAGTTGTCTTATCTGCCTCACCAAGACGTAGGGTTAAGTCCTATGTATTCACTATTAAATCAATATTCAATATGGTACATTAAATCAGATATGTGAATATTACTTTGTGTTTCTATTTTTTCAACAACTCATTTTTTTATAATTTTAGAAGTGCCTTTGATATTGTTTATAGTTTTATTTATATGCATATTTCTTGCCTCAGCTTAAATTAGATGTAAATGTTTGTTTTTAAATGTAATTCAATAATAATCGAGTGTGAGTATAAGGGACTAGTTCAACATCCAAGTTATTTGAGGCTATATATTACTATATGAACATTTTGAAAAGAAGCAGACTCCAGTAATTTTCATAATGGCAAATGGGATAAATAATGATTATAATAACAAGAGTGGCAGCATCATTTTAAATTAATTTTAACAACTTTGATGATAACTTCTTTGTAAAAATATACTTTTCTTTCTAGCTGTTGAAAGCCTCTCTGATACATGACAATGTCCACTGTTCTGCTTATGAATCAACATGAGGCTCTATGTGCTCATATGAATTCCTAGGAGACTATGTAGTTGTTTAATGTGCTAGTCTCAAAATCTTTAATGTATACAACAAGGTTCATGGTTGCCAAACTGGCACAGTAGTTTAGGAATGACCTTATAGTTAACATAAAATTGCATCCTATTGACAGGATAAGGAAACCAAAGTCAATTAAATTAAACAACAATATAATAATAATAATATTAATAACAACAACAACAACTCGTGAAGAACAAAAGTACAAATCCACATCTGTTATCCACTGACAACTTTGACAATTATTCTCAGTCAATTGACCTATAAAATGTACACACCAATGTTTTAGGAAGGCATACTTTCTGTCCATAACTAAAAAGTAGAAACTGAAGCTTATCCAACATCAGTGGCATTTTTGACTAGGTCATACACAGGTCTCGAAAAGGCATATGACATCTTGACATCAGCTTGCTCTCTTGCTAGTACTTTTGTTTGATGTTAGCCTCCTTTTGAGTCTGCACAGTTACAACTTGCCAAATGAAGGGTTGTACAAGAAGCTCACTGCCTCACAGCCTCTTTAATGAACTGAAGCAGCAAATATCAGCTATCTTACCTTGAACTGACAGACGCAAGTCACAGTGTCTCCAATCCTTAAACATTCCCCGTCAAATTTACAGGTGTTGGTGTCACACAGGAAGAGATCATTTTCTCTGTCATCATAACCTCAAGTTGAAAAAGAATGCTCCAGTCACTTTAAAATATTATAATGTATAAAGAGAATTCTAGTTTGAAGCATGAACAGAATTTTCCTAAAATTTAATTCCAACAGCCATAAGTTTGCCTTTTACTAATAACCTCAATAATAGTCCATACATTTACAACTGTTTTCTAATAAAGTCTCCCTCAGTATCATCTTCTGAGCATGTTTTCTTAAATTTAGCTTAGACTAATAGTGACTGTGTGAGTGAAAGTTTGACACTTGCTTCTCTGCTTTCTTTTTAGTTTTTTTTTTTTCTCACTAAGTAGGGTATATCAGTGACCCAAACTCAGTATTTAGGAAAGGATTTGGTGATGGTTTGTGGATGCCATTTTAATATTTCTCTGTCTTTAATTGTTCTTTGCTTTAAGATGTGAAATGACCCTTACTTACATTTTTTTTCCAGACAAAGAGGAAGCAAAACCTCAATAATAAAGATAAACAGACTTGGTGTTTTCTGTGAAGGTCTTTCTGACTCAAAGGAAGACTGATCACTTTCAACTTAACAGGGATGGGAGGGGGCTGCCAAGTTCTTCACAACCTTCCTAGAAATACAGTTCTTCATTTTTAGTTAGTGAACACAGCTTTGAGATATCTGGCTTATAATGTATTTCCTCATTGTTAATGTTATATTCAAGCTAGGTATTCCTAATACCATTATCAGTTAGGAAACAAACTAGTCATGTTGAACATTAGTTATGATCAAATTTTAAGGATATTATGTTCCCAAGTGGAATTTATTCTTTTAAAAATAGCATACACGAATGCAGGAACCAAGAATAAGTTAGAGACATGTTGTGTTTCATAAAATGCCAAATTTAGAAATTACCAAAAGCAGAACCAAGTCAGTCTACTGACCCAAATCTAATACGACTCTACATTTCAACTTGTCTTAGCAAAGGTTAAACTGGAGTGGTGCACATTAATTAATTGACCTCAGGAGTTGTATTAGTCATCTCTTAGAACTATACATGCCTCCACCTATAAGTTACACTTAATAATCACATCCTTTGAAAAGTTACACACACTTCCTTTCACTTACACATCTCTAAAGGCTACCTTATTCAAAGACAGATTTAATTGTGAGATTTTATTTAACTAAAATGAAATGTTATAAACACACTTGCTAAAACGAGACCGGATTAGACCATGGGGACAATGACCATGTGTGTTTATAGAGTTTAAAAAGCCAAAGAAATTACACTATGATTCTTCAGGTAATAGACTCTCAGATACTGAAATGTAAAATCAGCCAGTAAGAGTGCAATAACTTCGATCTTTGGGCCCCTTTCAATTAGAGGTTTCAATAGCATGCAGGTGTCAAGCTTTAGCATTCTGACAGAGACTGAATGAGCAAGAGGACTGCCTGACAATGAAACCCAGTGCAGAAGTGAAGGGGTTGGAACCAGCCATGGTAGGGTCTCTGTGCTCTCAGAAGAGAGTGTATCAGCCCTGGGGCATGCCCATTCTGGTGTGGGGGCGGGGATCTGTGTTTGCTTCTTTCTCAACTTCTGTCTTCCACATAGGAACTTGGATGGACATACTTTGGCTACAAAACCAATCTCTTTTGAAATCAATGGCGTTTGCAGCCAAAGAAAGAGAGAAGGGAGTGGGGGTGGGGGTGAAAGGAGAGAAGAAAGGGAGGGAGAGGGCGCGCTAGAGAGAGCAAAGGAGAGAGCTAGGGAGGTTTAAACAGAACAAGCTAGAGGAGAAAAGAGAAAGGGGGGAGGAAAGGAGAGAGAGAGAGAGAGAGAGAGAGAGAGAGAGAGAGANAGAGAGAGAGAGAGAGAGAGAGAGAGAGAGAGAGAGAGAGAGAGAGAGAGACTCCGTTCCTGGAAACTTGCCTCCTTAGAATATCTGTGACCCAGTGCTGACTAGAAAACCCCTGCATTCAGAAGCATTTTCGGCAGGACTTAACAGTTTCCCTGCAGTCATCATTTGATTTATTGCTTTCTTGATTGTTCTTTCTCATAAAGTTATTTCTCGCACATCCAAGCTAGACTCTTTTTTTTTAATGATGGGAAATATTCTCCGTTACTGTTTCCCCCAGGATGGAGAACTACCTCTGTAATATATCTCTAAATCCTCCAATTTCAAAAGAGGCAAATGTCTGTGGTTCCCCACACCTGTACTTTGTTCCTATCCCAGCACGCCCAGCCTTAGCTGAAGCAGTTCTCAATGTTTCTCAGGATTGAGGTGGGAAGTTCTGGGTTTCAGGCAGTGGCTGGGCAGACACATGAGAGTAGACAGGTCTGTGCAGGTTCCGCGCTTGGAGAGGTGAAGGAGTAGAGGGCTGAGGGTCTGGACTTACCGGAGCAGTTCCAGCCGGTGGGCGTTTGGCAGTCACTTAAGGAGGTAGGGAAAGCAGCGAGTTTTACCGGGCGGGCTATGATAAGCAGCGTCACGGGCAGCAGCAGCAGCCAGCAGAAGCCCTCGCAAAGTGTCCAGCTGCTGCACTGCCGCGGGGACTCCCACAGCACCATGACTACTTCGCGCAACTCTGCAGCAACCAACGGCTTCTGAAGAACACGGGATCGCGGGGGCCACGCAGCGGGCTACTGAGCATCCCGCGGACCGCGGCAGCAGAGGAGGGGGCGGCGGCAGGGACAGCCGGCGGTGATACTGCGGCCAAAGGAGAGCATGATCTCCGGAGTTTCAGCAACATCCAGTGACCCGGCTCAGCCTGCAGAGTGAGAGGATAGTCCGCTGAGAAGCTGCGCCCCAGATGCAGGGAGCTGCTGCCATAAGGAACAGGGTCGGGGCAAAGGAGGAGCAGGAGACAGAAACCAGGGTGCGGAGAGGAGGCGGCCAACCGGCCGAAGAGAGGAGCGCGACCAGACAGGGTGGAGGGACAGTCACAGCGCCCCGCAGCCCAGCCGCCGCCTCTCGCGCTCTGCCGCCCGCATCCCTCTGGCGTTTGGGAAGCAGCAGGTCCTTAGCCCGCCCGGGGTCACGTGGGAAGCGGCAGTCGGACTCTGATTGGCGGAGCGGGATGCAGGTCCCGGGAGGGAGGGGTCGGTGAGGAGGTGCAAGGAGGAGGCGGCTACTGATGCCACAGATGGGCTAGTTCTCTAGGCTCTAACCCGAGTAGGGCTAGGCGGGATGGCTCCTGGGAGAAGCTCAGGCTTCAGGGCGGCTACTCCCACGTTTTTTCATCCCACTTGCCTGGCTGTTCTGCTCCATGACGCCCCCTACTGTGTGCAAGGTCCCGGCTTGCGCCTCTCTTCCGTGCGTGACCCCGGGCTGCCAGCACCCGCTGCGGCTGGGTGGCCTTGTCTTCCAGCTGGATGTGGTGGGGGCGGAGTAGGTGGAGGACCCGCAGCTACAGGGCAATAGGGGAAGCGGGTAGGAAGCAGAGGGCGTCCCGCCGGCGCCGCCGGGCCGGGAAAGGGATCCAGGCTGGGCATGTCCTGGTAGCTTAAGAAGCATTAGGATGCTTCTCTAGGCGGTGGCAGAGAAAAGAGGGCGAGAGGCGGCAGTGCGAGAGCCAAAAAGCTCTGGTGGCTTAAAGCAGCAGCAGCAGCAGCAGCTAGCTCCCCGAGCAAACCCGACGGTGTTCGCCAGGCTGGAGCAGCCAGTTTCGCTGGCTCTCCCCATTCTCCCCGTACCTCCTATCCCTTCCAGTCTCTCCGCAGCTCAGCCCTGCTAAGATAAGATTCCCTTTCCCTGGAGCTCTTTGGTAAGGTACAGACCGGAACTTATTTGTGGGGCTGTCTAAAAGGTTCAACCAAATGTTGTTGGAAGGTCAATTTTGGTCGGGATAGGAGGCCGGAGGAGCAGCGAGAGGCTTCCCTGCATCCAAGCTGAGAATGGGTTACAGGACGAATCCACAGCGAAGCGGCATCCCGGAGGAGATGATTGGAGTGATTGGGCGGTAGACCCGGGCGCTTTACACCGTGTCTGTGGATCCCCAGCTACCTGGGAGAGGCAAGGGAGCCTAGCCCGGCAGGAGTCACTGCCTCCGCTTGGTTCTCCTTAGCACCAGCGCTCGGGGAAACAACAGAGCGGTACCCGCCTTCCTTCTGCTGCACTCCACGCACTTAGACACACTCTTTAGCTTAATGGCATGTTAGTTCTCAGGGCCCAGAGCTTTCTGGGACAAGGATGGAGAGAAGAATCTGTCTCCTACGACTCAGGTCACTACTGCAGTCACAGGGTTCTTGGTGCCTTGCACCAAAGAGGTTTCCTTTTGCGTTTGTGGTCGTTCAGTTATTTATGGTATTTTTCATTCACATTATACATATATACTCCTGCTCTATTTCTCTTTCCCTTCTCCTTTCCCCTTCTCTCCTTCTTCCTTTTTTCAAAAGCTTTCCCTTTTCTCTTTCTTTAAATTTCCTTGTATCGCCATCCCATAACCTCCTGAATCTTGACTAAGAGCATTGTTTGGTAGCATCTAACAAGCAATTAGTGAGCTTAACCAATCACTTATAAGCGGCACCAATAGACTTTGAAAGGAGGACTATCTATCTATCCTCCGCAGACACCACCAGAAAGCAAACTGTGCCAAAGCCGGCTCTTTAAGTACTGTAACCTCTAACCTCTCCCCACTCCCTTGATTTTTAACTTCGCCTTTGTGAGACGTGATCCTGCAGCACCTCTGAGCCTCAAAGCCACCTCTCTCTTTCTTCCTCTATGTGAAACCCTTCCCTTTATCTTACATCCTGCCTCCCTCCCAAGACTACCTTTCCCCTCCCCCGCCCACTTCTAAAGATTTCTGAATCTTGGTGTCTCTTGCCCCTGGCAAATAAGCAGCCGCAGATCTCAGCGTTCCAGTCAATGGCATCTCTCACCAGCGAAGACTCCATTAACACAGATCAATTTGACCAGACATTGGAGGCATCAAAAAATCGGCTTTTAGATGGAGCGACTGAATTGTTGAAGGTAAAGGAATGCCCAGAAGATGGAGCTGCCAAAGATATCGCAAAAACAAAGAAACAAAGATGCCTTTCAGTGAAGTCTGCGACATACATTCAAGCTTAATGCAGATCTAGCCGCATCAGCCACACAGTAAGGAATGAGGACTTGGAATTTTCCATACCAAAGCATGGATCAGCGATCAGCAACTAATCAGGCTTTTGAATACAAGCCCCTCTGCAGTTACAGTTACGAAAGTCCCCTAGACAATGTGTTTTTGCAGCGATTAGGATCATAAACCAGCGCTAGGGTTGCAGGGTTTGACTATAACCTAGAATTATACAGACGCTCTTAACAAGGAAAACTGTTATTGAATTCTCTGCTTGGTAAAAATTTGGTGTGCTTTGTAAGAATTTGTATTCTTCAGACACTTTGCCCACAGTAACTTAAACTGCCAAAGGAGTTAATGACTGGCTGCGATGGGTGACAAACACAGTTGCCTGCACAGAGGTTCTTTAAATTATTGAACAGTTGGAACCAAAGCCTTTCAGTTGGAGATGCTGTGATTCTGTCCCGCTCATGATACATTTAGTGTTACAGTGCCACCAAGAAACGGAATTTTGCAACTGGCAGGCACCACCAAGTGGCAGAAGAACATCATTTACTGAAGGGAACACTGCATTGTTCAATATGTAAATAAAAATATGCATATTATTTAGTTCTTCATTAGGTATTGAGGAAATAGACAGGCACTGACATTTGCTTATCATAAAATTGTACTAGCTCTTCGACTCTTTCCTAGCAGGCTTAAAGCAGTTTCTTTACTACACTTAACTTTCAAATATGCCTCATATTACATATTATATGATTAGTAATAATTTGATTGAACACATGCCATGGGTGTTCAAAGTTCCTATTTAAATTACTGAATAATACTAGCTTTCAGTGTCCCTGAGCTAGAATACTTTAGTTGTGGAAAAAATAGTCTAGGACAGAGAGAGGTTGTCATGTCTTAAAGAAACTGCAGATCACTTTTGTTTTTGCATAAAACTATGTTTAAAATGTAATAACGTTTTGTTGTCAGCTTCATGAATGTACATAGATTTGCATTTCATTTGAATGATTTTTATGATTTTGAAGTCATTACTGCACTTCCCCTGTCTTTCCTCCCTCCAACTGTTCCTAGGCATTCCTGGCAAATTCATTACCGTGTTTCTTTAGTTATTGCTACACGTATGCATACATATAAAAGATAATTTTTAAAAACATTGAGGAGAGACTAAGGGGTAGAGCTTGGTTGTAGAGGATTTACCTCACATGCAAGAGGCCTTGAACTTGATCAACTCCACAAAATCAAGGACAGTGACAAAAGAAAGGACATCATTAAGACCTGTGAAATTACTTAGGGCTTAGGAAAATTGGTACAAGGGGAAAGAAGAGATAAAGAGGAGGAGAAGGAGGAGGAGAAGGAGGAGGAGGAGGAGGAGGAGGAGGAGGAATTGTTCTAGAAAAGTAACACTGAAGATAAATGAGCTTGGGGAAAATAAGACATTTTAACAATAAGGGATTTGATTTTCTTCTGTCTCTAAAGTTTCTTGATTGTTCAGTAGAGGCATGAAGCAGGTTGTGCCTCCTAATGTATCAGATATTTAACAAACAGAAAGAAACACCCTATCATTTAATTCCTGTAGCACCCCTAGACACAGAAGTAACAACTAGTGTTGTTTTGTGAACAAGTTATGTCAAGCATTTTAGAACTTAGCAAAAAATTCTGTCTAACATCAGAACACAAGACCTCCTATCCTTTTTATCATACTACTGTTCCTTTGAGACAGATTACACAAGTTCTTCCTGTGAAGAGAATTTATCAGTTCTTTCCTTGGTTCACAGAGCACAGCCACATGCAGTAATTCTCAAGCAAAAACAGTGAGATCCAGTGATTGCATATTTGTTTGACCATATTATTAATTGAGGTTATTTTTTAACATTTAAAATTTATTATGTGTGCATGCATGTGTATCTAACAGCATATATATGGAGATCAGAGGAAACTTGTGAGAATCAGTTTCTCCTTTTATGGACCACTAGGGTTCCATAGATCAAACTCAGGTCATCAGGTTTGATGCTAAGTATTTGACCCTATGAATAATAACACTAGTCCAGGAAAGTCTTAAAAATATATGTCTTTTACTTTCAAGAATATAATATAATTACATCATTTCTATTTCCCCTTTTTCTTTCTAAACCCTGCCATATACTCTCTTTTCTCTTTCAAATGCATGGTCTCTTTTTAAATTAATTGTTGTTATATACCCAAGACAATTTTCTGATGTGAGATATCATTGCTGAATTCTAACATACTTGATACAATTTGTCAAAAAAACAAGAATAGTGGTTACTTCTGTCTCATTAGAGGGATTTTAGTAATTAAATAACAGTATGTTTCTTTCTGTGTGGTTAAAATATTTGATACACTAAGAAACACTATATATGTGTGAGTATATGTGTATTATATATTATATGTGTAATATATATATAAGTATATATATATATATTATGTAGTATATATAATATTCTGTCTGTATAATGTTACTTGTATGTATGTTTTCAGGACTGACCAGATGATATTAGCTAATCATTTAGTGTGCTAGTCTCTGGAGAGGACCATTTGTTTTACTTATTTCAGAATTCCTTATGTGCCCATGGTTCTTTGTATAGGGCTGAGGTCTCTCCACCTTTTCCTCATCCACTTTGGATTTTTGTTTGTTTGTTTGGTTGGTTGGTTGGTTGGTTTGGTTTGTTTGTTTTTCGAGACAGGGTTTCTCTGTGTAGCCCTGGCTGTCCTGGAACTCACTTGGTAGACCAGACTGGCCTCGAACTCAGAAATCTGCCTGCCTCTGCCTCCCAAGTGCCGGGATTAAAGGCATGTGCCACCTCTGCCCAGCCCTCATCCACTTTGGAATGTCTATGGTTATTCTTGTTCAGTTCAAGATGATGAGTATAACAGGTATAGCTTCTGGCAATTTTAGGAAATGGTCTCACAGAAAGCTCCCTGGTCCTGTGGGTCTTACAGTCTTTCACTCCCCTCTACTGCCATGTTGCCTGAGCCTTAGATAATGGAGTTGCTTTGTAAATGTATCCATTGCAACTGAATGCCACAACTCTGCATTTCGATTGCTTATAGTTTTCTGTAATTGGCTTCCTGTGTTAAAAAGAGATGGTTACTTGATGAGAGGGTGAGTATAAGTTCCATATCTCACCAAGAGAATTTTCAAATCAGAAAATTTGGAGTTTGATTCTGTAATCTGTGTTCATACTTGCTTTGAAACTAAGGTGCTACATACACCTAAGCATGAGTAAAAGATGTCTGAACTCTCACTATGTTTTCACACTGTTTTGGTAGAGAAGTTAACAGAGACTTAAACTCTGTGCATGGAGAAGCTATGAGACCTGTTTTGTGCATGTTCATCAAGAATATATAAAGTGGCTAATACATCTAACTTAGTAACTATGTAGCTATAGGCATTCTTCTTACTTGCAAAATGTAGGTAATAATACCTCCTAAGACTGTTCTGGAGATTAAGGGAAACCTTTAATGAATTATGGGAATTCATACACAAATGGGTGAATGGCTGAATCTGTGAATGAATGTACAAATATACTATTTTCTATATACAAGAAGAAGTGATTATGGCTGAATGATATTATACAAAGTACATTGATCACTAGCAATTAAAGAGGACTACAATATTAGCATCTTGTAATTTAATTTCCAGTCTACTTCAAATAGGAATTATATTCCTTTATCAGGAACATGAAAAGCACATATTAAAACTTCATCATATGATAAATCTAATGGAGCTGTGTTTCTACATCAAATTCTACTGACATGTCCCAGAAGCTGTCTTTATTTCTTACTGACTTTTAACACAAAACAAAAGTAGTTTTATTTGCTATTTTCCCTATTTTATACAGTTGGTTAACAATGTGTAAGTTTCAATATGTGATTTACAAACAACTTCATAACGTTTAATTTCCCCTAAACTTTTCAATTCTTGTATTTTTAGTTATTTTTGATACTTAAAATTTAGCTTTGTAATTTTTGTACTGGAGGAATAGTTTAAACTTAGGTCACTGGGCCTCAGTCATGCCTTTACATCATAACTGTCTAGGGAATTAAAATACACTGATTAACAGTTCCACCCAGCTCTTGGAAACTCTGAGTTAATATTGGCATGCACTTAAGAAATTCTCCTGGTGTTTTAATATCATGTTTTGGCTGAACCCTGTCTTGCAGAGAATGAACCTTTCTTCAGTATCCACATATCCAAGCAAATAAGTGGCTTTTTTTTCTAGTTAAGGCTTTTAAATATGTCTCACAAAATACTTTCTGATAGCAATATCTAATGAAAGCAATATGAAACAGATGATGTTTGAAACTTGCTTGCCAATAATTTACAGAACAAGAACAACCACTATTGAATTTCAGGAGAGCTAAAAGCAAC
This sequence comes from Mus pahari, assembly GCF_900095145.1. Taxonomy (NCBI): domain Eukaryota; kingdom Metazoa; phylum Chordata; class Mammalia; order Rodentia; family Muridae; genus Mus; species Mus pahari. Next base: position 30,512,108 of record NC_034594.1, on the reverse strand, counting down.
AGCCACCTCAATATGACTCGGTATCTTTGTCTTTATAAATTCAAATTGGATTTAGTGTCTGTTATTCAAGTGGCAGCTTTACCCTCAGACTTACTGTAAGACTTTTGTTTTCAAGACCATTGCACCATCTTTTCATTTTAGTCAGAAGAAGATAAACTCTCTTCATCTATCCTCTTTTACTACTCATGGCTACACCTGGACTCTACTAGATCTGTCTCTGGCTTTGTAAAAAGGGCTATGAAAGGTAATTATTTTCAGATTGTGTTATTATCACTAGAGTCTTTTTAAGTTCTGAATATTATATCCATTTATTTCTCAAAAATAAATCTCAGTCATTCTTCCCATTGAACTTTTTCCAAAGTGGTAAATGAGGTACTTGGAGCACTAATGTCCTCTAACTCTGCCTAACTCCCCTCAAGCCCTGTATTGGACTGAAGGCAGGGAGAGAAGGCTAGTAGAGGGAGGAGAAGGAAACTGGGATTGGCCATGCACTCCGATCTTGTAGCTTCCTTACATTCATTTTTACCTTAAAACTCTGTGGAACCCTGCGGTTCTATCAAACCTAAGTACTTAAAATAAAACTAAACACCTGTTTAACTTTATTGAACTCATATTTTCAATATTATATGATGATGGAATCCCTTTTAGCAGGAGAACCTTAAAATAAACGATGACAGCAGATTTCCATATGCTTATATTATTGTCTTGTAACAGTTTAGAGGAAGGAAACCTCTTAAAAATATCTGAACACTTTGGGGGAGAGTCCTGTTCATCCCCTCTGACTTCCCTTGCACACCGTCAGGTGCATCGTCATTGTCAGTGTTAGTTTAGTAAGTCTCCCAGGGCTCTCTTCTCTGAAATATACCCTCCTGCTATGGATGTTTTGGGAACATGACTGAAGTATCAGCTTTTGCTGACACAATCTTTAAAGTACTGTCTTCCAGTTCATGCTATGTAAACTTTAAATTATTGTAATTTCCTTAGCAGTGTTTCTAGCAAAAAGTCAGATGTTGATGGTATCGGATGACACGACATTAGATGAACAGAACTTGAATCACAGAACTGAAAAGAGAAGTGGATTCCCTTCCTTATACCTTTACGTTCATCTATTTATAGAATACGCACACGTACTTTCTTACTGGCAGGGTTGTTGAAGACTCTGATTTCACGTGACAGGATCCAGGAACCCACAACATCTGAGTTGAATTGGTTGCTCTGGACGATAGAAGCATTGTGTCCTGGGAAGACCAATTAGCTTCTCTGAGCTTCAATATTCTCTCTTGGTCAGATGGCTACTTTTTTTTTTTAATACTTGTAGAGCAAAGAAAGAGTCCCATGCCACAAAAGAGGGACTATGTGCTGCCACTCAGGGTAGAACAGAGACAAGTCAGAGATAATTGAAATTTATAAATTGGAAACTAGCAGAAGGAAAGGCAGCTCTCCTGTTTCACTGTCCACCCTGGTGCTGTTTTGTAAACCTCAGATCTTTGAATTTTCTGTTGTCCACATTAGTTCATTTTCTCTGCATCGCTGACATTCTAATTGTAGATATGTTTATAATTGATTTTAATTATAGCACATATCTGCCGTACATTATTTGTGTATTATTACAAAATCATGAATGTTCTAAATGTCAGTATATTTAAGTATGGAGAAAAGATATTTACCAATTTATTTGTTTTATGTAAGTTCCCCAAATTATATTACAAAAAGTCTTGCCTGCCGTATAAAAGTTTGTTTTATAGGTACAACAGTAAAATAGTAGTAAATTTCAAAGACTTTTAATTCTAGGAAATCATTCTTTTTCTTTACAATTATATAATTTACATTAAGTAAAAACATTCACACAATCTCTTCATCTCTCTTGTATTTATCTTTAGATTTTTTTTGCTTTAATTTCCAAAATAGCTACAAGAAACTATAAGTCATTTGATTGAATAGAATGCTGCTTTAGACATCTACTCATTTCATTATTTGTTAACATTAGCTTTATTTTGCAATGAACACTAATACAGTAATGCTATGTGGTATATATTCTCTGTAATAAAAAAATGTTAACCTTATTGTCCAACAAAAACCTCAACACAGCAAGTAAGAGAACTGTTCCATTAGAGGGGTCAATATTAAGTTGTCTGGCAAAAAAAAGATTTACACTTTGATCTTAATGACTTTTTGTGAAGAATATATCCAAGCTGAACATAATCATGGAAATATTGGAAATACATTGTCAATTTAATTTGCATATACTTACATGCAAATCTTATCATTAAAATATAATTCCTTATAAGTTTTATGATTATAAAATAATAATAACATGTAAGTGCAGTGCAATATCAGTTTCTCTACTGTGTGCTTAAATGCAAAGAGGTCAATTTTTCCCAATGGAGTTTAATTATCATTCCAGAATAGTCACTTGTATTATTCATTCAAAGAACAGTGTTAATTACCACACAGGTATAGACATCGGAAATAAGCTCATTGCTCCTACAAAGTTGTGATGTGGGACTATGTCTATGTCCCACATCAGCTATAGACAATTTGAACATACCATTTAAAATGATTGTTGTTTTATTATGATGAGTCAGAAGTATGAACTGCCAGTGTCAACCAAATCAGCTTCAGAGTAGTGATCAGGCCATCGAATTTGCATTGGAAAATCGAGTTCCAAGTTCTGTCCCTGAGCTTGAAACTGTGAAGCTAGCTTTAGTGAGCGATATTCTATTTACATGTGTTATTTGACAGGCATACCATGAAGGTTAATAAGATTATGATCTACAGGGCCCCCTGTTCAGTTGTTATTTACAATTTTCAAAGTATGTACAAGACAATGGAACTTTGTGTTATTTGGTCCTTGCTGCTGGAATCCAAGTCACAAGCTATGTGACCCCATTTCAGGCAACTGAACTAGCCCCCCATCCCCTCACTCTGCAATTACATTTCTAAGTCAATATCTGAATTTATTTTTAAATTGTAAGTTACTACAATTGTGTCATGCTAGTGACATTGTAAATTACTTTTCCCCCACCCCACCTTGAAGATACTATCTCACTTTTTAGCTCAGATTGATTTGGAACTTTCTGTGAAGCAAACACAGTCCAACCTTGGTCTTTAGCTCCTCCGGATTGAATTACTAGGAACTTGGATTGCAGATGTGTGCCACTCCCACATCTGGTACATCTGAATTTTAAAATGTGAACTTGTGACTTTCAGAAAAGCAGCAAAAAACCCACAGACACAAGTCATTTTGTTTAATACGGATTGGTTTTATTTAATATTGATTGATTTTGTATAATATTGGTTAATTGTGATTTTTCATAATCCATTGTCTTGTTTAAGGTTATTACTACTGTGATGAAATATCATAACCAAAGTAACTTGGGGGAGGAAAGGGTGTATTTGGCCTTCCAAACCATTGTTCATCATTGAAGGAAACCATAATAGGAACCTGGAGGCAGGAGCTGATGCAGAAGCCATGGAGGGGTGTCATACTATGGTCTGCCTCTCTGCTGGGGATTCTCTGGGTGCTCCAAGCAAGCCATTCCAGAGGGTGTATAGCAAAGACTGAAATGAAGACTTCACAGCCTGTGTTTCCCACGGAGCCATCAGACATTGCTACACACCAACTTGAAGGGAAAACATTGGGGTATGGGACATATACTGTGGTTCCTTGTATCTGCTGTGGGTAGCCTGTAGCCACCAGTATACCACCAGGAGCGGAAGTCAGGAAATAGGGTTGGCCTTGTCCCTCATGCCAGGCTGAAAGGGGGAGGTGGGGCCCAGGGCAAGCGGGATCAGGTCTGACTAGAAGCAAGTACTGAGTACTGGAGGGGCAGAAGAGAAACATCTTCCTCATGAGTAGGCTTTTAAGGCAAGGGCCTTTCCTGTGGTAATGAAGCAGTGCTCTGAGATGATCCTTGCTTGTTCATATAGCTTTATTGATGGTGGAAACGGGAGATATACTTCATTCAGAGTAAACCAGGGGTTATGCTTCTTGGGAGAAGGAATACCCTGGAAGGGAAGGTGACTGGCTGAGTACTTAGGGTACTGAAATGCTTCCTTAGCATGGGGAAGGATTTCAGGAATCTCAGGTGCTGTCTGAGTGAGAAAGGAAGTTGAACCTGTAATCCTGACATTCAGCAGATAGAGGTGTGGGGGTTTTTGAACTCCCCAGACAAGGTCAAAGAATAAGAAACCCTCCCAATGAAGGGAGTCTGCCATACAGAACCAAGCCCCAGAAGGCTATCCAGTCAATGGTAGATTTTGACCTTAATTAGCAGAGGTTTTCCACATTCCCTGATTTATTTTTTTAATGAAGAAATGTCACTAAAGTACTCAGCCTCTATACTGGGGACAGCATGGTACTGAACCAGAACCCAATTAGCAGTGATGTTTGCAATGCTACTATCTGCTGTTTTAAAAATTGGACAAGGCAGGGTGTAAGCATCAAAATAAAACACGATACAAACCAGAGGGGTAATGAGGGGTGGGAGCCAGGGAGACAAGGGTTTATTGAACCAACTTGCTGCTTACTGGCTTTCTCCATTTTGCTTGCTATCCAAATTTCTTTCACAGCCCAGGACCACTTGCCCACAGTGACCCGGGCTCTCCCATATCTATCGCTAATTAAGGAAATGTCCTACAAGCTTCCATAAGCCAGGTCTTAAAGAGAGATTTGTTTTCACCTCACTTCTGGTGACCCTACATTGTGTCAAACTGACATAACAATTACTGGCATAGCAACTATTTTTGATGATGGTGAAATATTGAATGATGATCCCCTTAATGAAGTTAATGAAGACTACAATTTAGAGACTTGAAATATTTTTATGTGTTTTATAATTAACTTCAGTATTATTATATTTGTATTGTAGCAGTGAACAAGTGAGGAAGGAAATCTGATGTCATTAATCAATGTGCTAAAGCTGTTAATTTTATGGCTTTCTATCCCTTTGGTAGGCAAATTGTTTAATTATGTATTTACAACAATGTTGATAATAATTACACATCAATTGTTTTCTTACAAAAATCTAAGTATTTCTCATGCGCATTGCTAGACATCATACATTTTCATTTTAGAGATCCAAGAAGCAATACTTAGAGGTATGTCTAGTGCTCCCACCTGCCTGCCAACGCTCTGGTGGTGTGAGCTTCCCTTCGGAGTTGTCACTATAACTACAGAGAGCTGAAAGAGAGGTCTCCTGTGTATATTATAAATATTGGTTTCTAAAACTGCATGTATAAGTGAGCAATCACTTCTTTGTGGCATGCATTCCTCTACACACAAAATTATACCTGATATAGATGCTAATATACCGCATTTGGTTTATGCTTTCATGCAACAGAACAGCATATTTCTTAATTGTGTATCATTGAAAGCAGCCTACCATTTAGATGAAAGAGCTCTGTTCAGAGCACATGACTGGGAGGATATTGTGGTAAAAGATATCAACAATGGCCCCATTAATGCTGAGATTATACCTGCATCTAATGGCTGATAATGCATCCTACATGACACATGTGAAGATAAATTTACAGCATTAATAGGCTTACAGTCCATGAGAATAAGCTATTTCTCTAACAAGTTCCTCTTCTCTAATGAAACATTATCTTCCCAGTGGCATCTGATTGATGGGTAACTGTTGGAGGATGCAGGATTCTTTTATTGGCAAAGCATTAAAGTGCTCTCATCTCTGTGTATAATCCATGTTTGTATTATAGGGTTATCCTAAACATACTGAAAGCAAGAAAGTTACATTTCATGAGAACTCATATTTAAAAAAACATTATTTGTTGAGAAATACAGGTCATCTTTTTTTTTGAGGGTTTCCTTCAATATTTATTATTATTATTCTTATTCTTCTTCTTATTATTATTATTTTCTTTATTTACATTTCAAATGCTATCCCGAAAGTTCCCTATACCCCCCCGCCCCTGCTCCCCTACCCACCCACTCCCACTACTTGGCCCAGGCCTTCCCTTGTGCTGGGTCATATAAAGTTTGCAAGACCAAGGGGCCTCTCTTCCCAGTGATGGCCGATTAGACCATCTTCTGCTACATATGCAGCTAGAGACACAAGCTCAGGGGGTACTGGTTAGTTCATATTGTTGTTCCACCTACAGGGTTGCAGCCCCCTTCAGTTCCTTGGGTACTTTCTCTAGCCCCTCCATTGGGGACCCTGTGTTCCATCCAATAGCTGGCTGTGAGCATCCCCTTCGGTGTTTGCCAGGCACTGGCATAGCCTCATAAGAGGCCACAATATCAGGGTCCCTTCAGCAGAATCTTGCTGTCATGAGCATTAGTATCTAGGTTTGGTGGCTGATGATGGGATGGATTCCCGGATGGGGTAGTCTCTGGATAGTCCATCAATACAGGTCATCTTAATACAACATTTAATATGGATGTTCACTTTTCAGTGATACTTCTTTTTACTTCAATTTCAAAGAAAATTTTAGGCAAAGTTAAACAAGTCGAATAATCATTTCAACATATCTAAAATAGCACTTATGAAGTGGCAGCCAACTCAATTGTTTTAAAATCTGTATTCTGTATCTAGAGTCAGTGAAACCTTACTTCAGTTGTGTCTTAGGGGGAGAATTTTTAGTTGTATTTATGTGTATGTGTGTGTGGTGCATGTATGGATAAGTACTATGTGCACGTAAGAAAGTATAGAATCCATAAGTGGTTTTGGACGCCCTTGATCTACAGTTACAAACAATTGTGAGTCTGCCTTCAGACAAAGCTGTATGGTGTAGATATTAAAAGTCCTTCCATAGGGATCACAAAGAAATAAAGTGGTGTTAATTAAAATAAATAAATATTAAATGTATAATTTTTTACTTCAGATTTATGATGACAGTTTTGCTGAGTTGAATTTGAAGTATCATTAACTTCATTAAGTATTTAGGTATAGATTTATAAGCCTTTTACTCATATATCCATATCTATATCTATATATTTGCATATATTAGGGTATCACATTGTTGGAAGGAGCATAGGTATTATCTATGGCTATTCTGATAAAAATGTTAAAATCTGACAGTATATATTTACTCATAGTTTCAGAAAGTTTAAAGAATCTCTACAAACAATCTGTGCATCTTAGAGAAGTTACTATATTTAATGAGTAAACCTTCATTACTATTAAGGAAAATAATGTCACCACAATAACCACATTATGTCACTCATTTATGAAAAAAAGAAAGAAATTTGGGTGAGGCCTGGAAGTTGTTTCAGTGCGGAAAGTTGAGGATATATGAGGATCTATGTTCAGATATAAAATATCTGTGAAAAATGTTGAACACGGCAGCATGGACCTGTAATCCTGACACTGGGAAGCAGAACTGGGAGAACTCTTGGAGCTCACTGGAAAGCCAGGTGGGTCAATGATTAAGCTCTATATTCAGTGAGAAACCTTGGTTCAAAAGATAAGGAGAAGACGAGTAAAGGAAGATATTCAACTGGTGCTTCTGGTCTCCACATGTATATCACACACACACACAAACACACACACACACACACAGATACATGCACACATACACAACAAACACACACAGAGGGACACATGCACACAACAAAGACACACTGATGCATGCACATATACACTACATGTAGAAACACTCAGAATGTGTACACACATACAAAGGAAGAATTTGATATTGGAGTACTTTAAATTTTTATAATAAAGGTTGAACCTGTGATGAAAAAGAGTTCTCTATTATTAAATTGTGTAGGCTTTCATTGAGAAATGGAAAAAAGAATATAAAAACAAGTTGATTCATATCCTGTTACAAAGAAACATATTGGTATATTATTTCCATTTAGTATTTTTGTATCTTAATTTAAACATGAAAGAAAAAGAATTCTTTACACATATAAACAAATCTATATCAAAACATACATATTACCATTTGTGCTCCACTTCACGTGTTATCCAGTTCCATAGCTATAAAACATTAAATTAAAAACACAAACAACTTGACAAAATTACCATTACCCACCATTTTAAATTTACTATAACAATAGAAGTATTTATATTAATATTTTGAGGTAGCCATGATGACTACCACCAGCAGAGGTGCAGTCAGTACAACATCTGTCAAGCTTGTAACTCTGCATATTTGTCTTGATTCCCATGATTTGTTAAAGAACATTTAATGCTCTTATAAGTGAATTAAAGGAACACCTTTAATAACAAAAGAGAAATGAGGAAGCAAGTTTGCTCTCTGTGTGAATCTTGTACTTTTCTCAACATTCATTCTTACTTCTGTTTTCTGTATCATGCTGTGAGTTTAAAAAACACTATCTAGTTATTTTAATCTTCTAGACTAAGCTAGAACATAATTAAGAAATAGTCATAAGACCAATAAAATAACAGAATTATGAAAGTCTTAAATTATTGTTTTACACCATATGGAAGGAAGGCTATGCTGCTTCCTGATTAAGCCCAGTTGATAACTATTTTCTGTATTTAGTATACTGCCATATCATTAGCAAACTACTATGTTAGTAATATATCACTCAAATTGTGAGAGTTTCCATGGAGAAACAATACAGTGTCCTGCTTTACCATGACTTCCCTGATTTGAAGTCTGGCAGATAGTCATTTTTAACCACTATTTTAAACTTGGAGGTTTTCTTAAGACTTTATATCATCCTTGTTTTAGTATTATATCTTGCTCAGATAGAGTTGAAGACATATTACTAAAAGGGGTTTAAGAAAATACTAATGTTTAGGTAGGTGGGAATTAAAACTCAAAACTGTTTACAGGCTTTGAAAAAAATCAAAGAAAGAAAGTGGAAATGTGCCCTATGACCTGGAAAGACTGCTCAGTGGTTAAGAGCACACAGTTTGCCAAAGGCTTATGTTCTGGCCTGAGCACTGATGACAGGGAGGTCACAACAGCCTGTTACTCCTGCACAAGGGGCATCTGGCATTCCCTGGTTTCTGAGGACACTTGCGTTTACATGTATATTCCCACACGAGTCACACACATACACATAATTAATAATAAAATAGAATTTAAAAAAAAAACATATCTATTATGTTTTGAGTGGAATACCCGTTGACAACTTGTCTATAGTAGGATTCATGGAATAGAGTCCAGAGGGAAGTTGGTAATTGGGAGGCAAAATAAAGAGACTTATTGTAGCTTCCCTTGACAAAACAGCATAGTGGAGTGATTCTGCCTTTCCCGTAATGAGAAGCGTGTCTAACCCACATCACACTCAGAGGCATTTGTTAAATAAATGCACAAGTTGAATGGCTGAGTGTTATGAGAATAGAGGGTAAACAGAATCAGATATGACAGATCACAGAGGGTACTGAAATCGCAAAAGCCTTGTGGCTTAATGTTCTATACTCAAGTCTTATGGAGAATTTTTGGACCCCCCCTCTCTCTCTGCATGTGTGTACATGTGTCTATGCGTGTTTTTGCATGTATGTATTCATCATGTATATGTATTCACATGTGCACATGTGGATGTGTACATGTATGTATATGCCTGTAAAGGCCAGAGGTCTACCTTTGGAATCATTCATGTTCCCCAGAAGCTGAGGAAAGTCCTTCACTGGCACACAAAGTTCACTAATTGAGCTAGGACAACAAAGCCCCTAGGATCCATCTAGCATTGCATGCCCAGAACTTAGAGTCTAAGTGTGATCCACTAACCCAGGAGGCTTTACTTTTTAAAAATTTACATTCCAGCTATTGCCCCCTTCCCAGTCCCGCCCCAACAGTTCCTCTTCCCACTCCTACTCCCCCTTGTCTCTGAGAAGGTGTCCCACTACACCAGGCTTCCCCCTTCCCCAGGACCCCACTGATGCTAGACCAGGCAGTCCTCTGCTATATACGTGTCATGGGCCTCAGACCAGCCCCTGCCTGATTGGTGACCCCGTCTCTGGGAGCTCCCTGGAGTCCAGCTTAGTTAAGACTGCTGGTCTTCCTAGGGGGTCGCCTTCCCCTTCAGGATCTTTGATCCTTCCCCTAATTCAACCATAGAGGTATCTGACATCAGTCCAACGGTTGGGTGTAAGTTTGTACATTTGGCTCAGTCAGCTAGTGGCAAAGTCTCTCACAGGACATCTATGTTAGACTCCTGTCTTCAGTCACTTCTCCATTTTTGTCCTTGCAGTTCTTTTAGACAGGAACAGTTCTGGGTCAGATATTTTGACTGTGGGTTAATAACACCATCCCTCTACTGGAGGTACACTCTTCAAGTTCCCTCTGGCTAAGGTCACCCCTGTGGACTCCTTAAAGTTTCTCACTTCCCAGGTCTCTGGTACTTTCTAGAGGATCCCCCACCTCCCACCTCCTGAGGCTGCGTATTTCCATTCATTCTCCTGGACCTCTATGCTTCTCTCCTGTGTCCCCTCCCTACCTGATCCTGTTCCCCTTTCCCCCCGCCCCACTGAGGTCCCTCCATCCCTCTGCCTCCTGTAATTATTTTCTTCCACCTTCTAAGTGGGATTGAAGCATTCTTTTTTGGGCCCTTATTATTACAGTTGCACTTCTTAGAGTCTGTGGGTTGTATCCTAAGTATTTTATACTTTTTGGCTTATAACTACTTATAAGGTGGTATCTACCGTGCATGTCCTTTGGGGGTCTGGGTTACTTCATCAGGATGATATTTTCTAGTTCTATCCACTTGCCTGAAAATTCATAGTATCCTGATTTTTAGTAGCTGAGTGTGGGAAGCAGGTGTGACCGTGGCTGCGGCCTTATGAGCCAAGATAGCACCCTGGTTCACTGCCAAGCCCCGTGATTCCCTGCTTGATTACTAAAAACCTGATTATGCGCACCTGAGTGATTATGCTCTGTCCGCCTGACGTATAGCGTCATACAGCATGATATAGAGTCATTGGCCTATCAACACCCACCCTGTCTGCGTGCATGGCTCTCGTATAGAGTGTGCTGAATGCTGATTGGATGATGAGTGATGAGAGATGAGTGCAGAGGGTGGAAGGGGATAAATTGGGCGATCCCAGAATAAAGAGAGAGAGAGCTGAGGAGAAGCAGAGAAGCTGAGAAGCTGAGGTGACGCTGAGAAGGAGAGAAGCTGAGAAGCAGGGGGGAGAAGCTGAACTGCTGTAGAGAGCTGGGGTGAGCTGTAGAGAGAATAAAGGAAGCTGCAGCAGGAAGCTGTGGAAGCTGCTCAAACCCTGCCTTGGCATAAGTGTCATCTTTGCCCCACCTCTGCAGGACGGAGGTGGGGGGGGGCAGCTGAGTATTATTCCATTGTATAAATGAACCACATTTTCTATATCCATTCTTCAGTTGAGGAACATCTAAGTTGTTTCCAGATTCTGGCTGTTACAAATAAGGCTTCAATGAACATGGTGGAGCACCTGTTCTTGTGTCATGGTGGGACATCAAGAGTGGTATTGCTGCATCTTTAGGTAGAACTATTTTCAATTTTCAGAGGAAACTGGAGATTAATTTCCAGAGTGGATGTACCAGTTTGCTATCCCACCAGCAATGGAAGAGTGTTCCTCTTTCTCTACGTCTTTAAAGTGTGTTGTCACCAGAGTTTTTGATCTTAGCTATTCTGAATGGTGTAAGGTGGAATCTCAGGGTCATTTTGATTTGCTGATGACTAAGAACTTTGAGCATCTTTTAAGTGCTCAGCCATTTGAGATTCCTCTGTTGTGAATTTTCTGTTTAGCTCTGTACCCCACTTTTTGATTGGGTTGTTTGAGTTTTTTTTTTTAATTTTTAAAAATTTTTTATTTTTTGGAAGTTAACTTCTTCAATTCTTTATATATTTTGGATATTAGCCCTTTATCAGATGTGGGGTTAGTGAAGATTTTTTTCCCTATTTGTAGGTTGTGGGTGTCTTTGCTTCTTTCTGTTCTAGAATTTTCAGGTGTGTTGTTAAGTTGTTTGTTTGGGATTTCTGCAATTTCTTTATGAAAATACTTAATGCTATGACTTTTCCTCATAACACTGCTTTCGTTGTATCCCATGAATTTGGGTATGTTGGGTCTTCAGTTTCATTGAATTCTATAAAACTCTTTGATTTCTTTATTTCTTCCCTGACCAAGTTATCATTGAGCAAAGTGTTGTTCATTTTCCATGAGTATGTGGAGTTTCTGTTGTTTTTGTTATAATTGAAATCCAGTCTTAGTCTGTGGTGATCTGATAGAATGCATGGAATTATTTCAGTCTTCTTGTATCTGTTGAGTCTTGTTCTATGTCCTATTATTTGGTCAGTTNTAGTCTGTGGTGATCTGATAGAATGCATGGAATTATTTCAGTCTTCTTGTATCTGTTGAGTCTTGTTCTATGTCCTATTATTTGGTCAGTTTTGGACAAGGTTCCATGAGATGCTGGGAACAAGGTATATTATTTTGTTTTGGGGTGAAATGTTCTGTAGATATTTGTTAAATCTATTTGGTTCATAACTTCTTTTAGTTTCACTGTTTCTGTTTCAATGACCTATTTATTGGTGAGAGTGGGGTGTTAAAGTTTCCCACTATTAATGTGTGAGGTTCAATGTGTGTTTTGGGCTTTAGAAAAGTTTCTTTTATGAATGTGGGTGCCCTTGCATTTGCGGAATCGAGACTTCATTTTGGTGAATGTTTCCTTTGATGAATATGAAGGGTCCTTCCCAATTTTGTTTGATATCTTTTGGTTGAAAATCTAACTTACTGGATATTAGAATGGCAACTCCTGCTTGTTTCTTGGGACTTTGCTTGGGAAACTTTTATTTTCTAGCCCTTTACTCTGAGGTATTTTCTGGCTTTGTTACTGAGGTGCATTTCTTGTATGCAGCAAAATGCAAGATCCTGGTTACATATCGAGTCTTGTTAGCCTGTGTCTTTTTTTTGTTTTTTTCTCCTTTCAGGAACTGAGTCCATTGATGTTGAGAGATATTAAAGACAGATGATTGCGCATTCCTTTTTTTGTTGCTGTTGTGGGAGGTAGTATTATGTATCTCTAGATAGAGCATGCCTCCTGTGTCCCTGATTATGGCAGAGATCCTATGTTCCTGGCCAGGGAGAACCTCCTGGGAGATAGGAAAGCTTTGGGCTCCAGGAGCAGAATCTGCCCCAGTTGTAGATGGAGGTGCAGATGGGAAGGACTGTGCCCCTGGTTAAGGTGTCTACCCTTTAATGCCCCTTGTCATTAGTTATTGCAGACCTCCTGAGAGACAGGCAGGCTGTGTCCCTTGTTACTATAGACCTCCTTGGGAGACAGGCAGGCTGTCGGGGTGTGTGTGAGTGTGTGTGTGTGTGTGGTGGTGGGGTTCTCATCTGCCCCAGGTCAGGAAGCAGACAGGAAAGAAGGCGGAGCTTGGCAGGGCTCCTTAGCTGGGCTCTGTGGGTGTCATGGCTGGAGTCTTTTCTTTTTTATACAATTGCTGGAATCAGACTGGGTCTTCATGGTTGCTTGAACAGTGCTTTACAAATCCTCCCCAGGCTCAGATTCATATTTTAAAGTGATCATTGATGCTGCTTAGCTAAAATGGACCATGAGGGAGGAAAGAGGCAAATTTTGGGGCTTCTGAAATTTTTCCAGTAGGAAAACAATGGAGTAATGAATCACGAAATCTAGACTAAATGATCAGAGAGAACTGGTGGTCAGAAAGTAATTTTGGTTAATGACTAGATTAATGAAATTCTTTTTTATATGCTAAGTGATAGAAAGTGACAGCTATGTTTAGGTCACTGATATCAACTAGTAACATAATTAACATTTTTATCACTTAATGAACTTGACTGCTTTGTGGGTGATGAATGAGCCTGTCACAGTTTAACTTTGAACCTGTAGTGTGTATTTTAGACTTTTCCTAAAATTTGAAATCATTGTCATTCAGTACTTCTTTCCCTCTCTTTTCTCTCTCCTTTTTAATCTATTATGTTCTGGCACTTTGCTAAAAATATGGTGATACAATAAAAAACAAGCGACAAGTGCTCTTACTGCTCGAAAAAAAAAAAAATGAACGTAATATCAAGAATGAAGAACACTTCGAAATTGTGAGAAACAGAAAATTTGGGAGAATAACAAATTTAAGAAAGTAAGCATTTGAATGTTTTAAGAATTACTTCTTATCTAGGAGGGTAAGAAAGCATGACTCTAGTTCTCTTAGAGATCTCACCTGGTGTGGATGAAGGCTTGGGCTAGATCCTCAGCACTTTAGAAAACATACATGGTGGCATACCCCAGAAATTCCAGCACTCCAGAAAGGGAGGCAGGCAGGGGGATCACATCTCAAAATGGCAAGGTCATCTTCAGCTTTCTAGAGAGTCTAAGGTCAGGAAAATGGGAGATTCTGCACCTCTGTACCCCACCCCTGGGTCACTGCCCTAAATTCAAACACCACTGGAAAAATAAACTTAAGCTGAGATCCTGTTTTCCATGTTCACGAAGAAAGTCTAGCATTTACAACAACAACCAGACAATCAAGCAAGTTTCAGATGGGTATTTACACAGAGGTAGTATGCTTAAAGGAGCTCAATGCCTAGCAAAAGATGAGCAGTGATGCTGTTTGGAGAACAGGCCTTAACCTGCACACAGGCACTGACCTGCATGCATTCCTGTGTCTCATGGTAAAGATTTAGATGTTAGACAGTGGACAATAGAGACCTGAAGGGCTTCCAGCAGGAGAGTGGTGTAACTCTCACAGTATAGGACTGTAAGCCACTCACAGTATAGGACTGTAAGCCAGATGCCATGCAGGGCTTTCTCGCTCTGTGTTTGGCTTGAGTTCTGACTTCTGTGATAGACTTCAAAGCTTTCCACAGAGTTTCTGTAAATGTCAAGATCTTACTGTTTCTGCTTTTTTTTCCCCTCTCTCTCTGATGCAGAGTTTCCAAGTGGTGTCTGATTTCTCTAGGACAAAAGGATTTAGAACTCAACCATTTTATATGTTTCTTAGCTAATCTACACATGCAACCTTTTATAATTTTAGTGGTGGCTTTGGGAGGATGCTGGGGAGAACCTAATCTCTAACTATGTGTCCCTTTGCCCTTTCCCTTATTCTTTCTCAGTTTCTTGTCTTCGTTATTTCGGGAACCGTGATATTTTTCCTTGTTATGTTTAGAACTATCACACTTGTACAAACCACTTAGTTCTTATCTTCTATCATCAAACACTTAGCAAAATAATGTTACCATAAACAATTCCTTCTCTAAGATATATTTGCATAGATAGCCCTCTCTGTCTCTCTCTGTCTGTCTCTGTCTCTGTCTGTCTGTCTGTCTTAGGGTTTTACTGCTGTGAACAGACACCATGACCAAGGCAAGTCTTATAAAAACGACATTTAATTGGGGCTGTCTTACAGGTTCAGAGGTTCAGTAAGAGAGGAGAGGAGAGGAGAGGAGAGGAGA
>NC_034594.1:30494098-30496358 GCF_900095145.1 Mus pahari | reverse complement strand
ATGAACTAACCAGTACCCTCAGAGCTCCCTGGGACTAAACCACCAATCAAAGAAAACACATGGTGGCACTCTTGTCTCTAGCTGCATATGTAGCAGACGATGGCCTAATCGGCCATCAATGGGATGAGAGGTCTTGCAAAGATTCTATACCTCAGTATAGGGGATGCCAGGGCCAGGAAGCAGGAGTGGGTGTGTTGGAGAGCAGGGAGAGGCAGGAGAGGATAGGGATTTTCAGAGAGGAAACTAGGAAAGGGGATAGCACTTGAAACGTAAATGAAGAAAGCATATAATATAAAAAGATTAGTTTCTAAAGCTTGATCGCTGCCTTTTCCTCTTTCTTCTTTATATTTCCTTCTACTTTTAAGTAAAGGGGTATCAAATCTATATCTATGACTTCATTATTTTATTTTTAGGGAGCAATTTTTATGTTTATCAACCTTTTGTAAATTTTAATGCAAATTCACAAGTAAACAACATGCTTTAAAGTGTCATTCATATTCCACAACCTTTTTTTACTCCACTTCTACTATCCCCAGTCTGCTATTGTACTAATAACTGTAGAATTTACATCTTTGAACTTTTCTACATTGGGACTGGATTGTACCCCTTATCCCTAGCTAATGGAGATACATTGTAACAAAGTATTTTTCAAGAGTCAATATTGAAAAATTCTATATGCTTTTTTTATTAAGATTTATTTATTTATTATATGTAAGTACACTGTAGCTGTCTTCAGAAGCACCAGAAGAGGGCATCAGATCTCATTACAGATGGTTGTGAGCCACCATGTGGTTGTTGTGATTTGAACTCAGGACCTCCAGAAGAGCAGTCATTGCTCTTAACCACTGTGCAATCTCTCTAGAACTCTATTTGCTTTTATTTAATCTAATAATAGGAGATCTTTAGTCATTTCATACATATATCATGGATACAAAAGCCATCTCTAATAGAACAGATAGAATCAAATATAGTGAACTGCAATCATCAAGCATTTGAAAAATACTTACATTGCCACCAAGTGAGGCAGCAATATTGCAAATGAACTAAACCAAAGGTTAATAATTGCTTTCTTAAGCCATGAATATATATCACGCATATGGCAATAGGCAAAGTCAGTTTCTCCTATTTCTTGTTTTCCTTAATTATTTATTTTTGACCTTTAAAATATCTTATGCTCTATTTTGTAGATTATAATGTATGACATAGCTGGACAGTGGTGGCACATACCTTTAACCCTAGTACTTCAGAAGCAGAGGGAGGTGAATTACTGAGTTCCTGGCCAGCCAGGTATAAAGAGCAAGTTCCAAGATAGCCAGGCTACACAGAGAATTCCTATGTTAAACACCAATCAACAAAAAAAAAAAATCAATCAAACAAAAATAGTTAATACAAGGCATGACATAAAACACACACCTTTCCCTTTGCTTATACCTGTAAAAGAATTTTAATCCAGTAACATTGCTGCTTTGGCAAGAGATCACATTGAAAGATATGATCTGGCAGGAATGCAGACACACCCTTAGTACATACCTTTAATCCCAAACAATGATGTCTAAGTGATGAATCTGATAAAGTAGCAAATCAGAGAAGGGTTTGACAGAATGACTCAGAGATGGAATATGTCTGTTCTCTCAGGAGAACAGACAGGAAAGAGGGGCTATTTAAAGAGTAGTGAAGGTATATATTGGATATTAGTCCCCTATCAGATTTAGGATTCGTAAAAACTCTTTCCGAATCTGTTGGTGGGCTTTTTGTCTTATTGACAGCATCTTTTGCCCTACAGAAGCTTTGCAATTTAAGAGGTCCCATTTGTCGATTCTTGATCTTACAGCACAGGCCATTGCTGTTCTGTTAAGGAATTTTTCCCCCTGTGCCCTTATCTTCGAGGCTTTCTCCCACTTTCTCCTCTATAAGTTTCAGTCTCTGGTTTTATATGGAGTTCCTTAACCCACTTAGACTTGAGCTTTGTACAAGGAGATAAGAATGGATCAATTCGCTTTCTTCTACATGATAACCGCCAATCGACCCAGCACCATTTGTTGAAGATGCTGTCTTGTTTCCACTGGGTAGTGTTAGCTCCTTTGTCAAAGATCAGGTAACCATAGGTGTGTGGGTTCATTTCTGGGTCTTCAATTCTGTTCCATTGATCTACCTGTCTGTCACTGTACCAGTACCATGCAGTTTTTTATCAAAGTTGCTCTGTAGTACAGCTTGAGGTCAGGCATGGTGATTCTCCTAGAGGTTCTTTTATTGTTGAGAA
>NC_034594.1:30491727-30493298 GCF_900095145.1 Mus pahari | reverse complement strand
AGAAAATGTGGTACATTTACACAATGGAGTACTACTCAGCTATTAAAAACAATGAATTTATGAAATTCTTAGGCAAATGGATGTATCTGGAGGATATTATCCTGAATGAGATAACCCAATCACAAAAGAACTCAGTTGATATGCACTCACTGATAAGTGGATATTAGCCCAGAAACCTAGAATACCCAAGATACAATCTCCACAACACAAGAAAATCAAGAAGAAGGAAGACCAACAGGTGGATACTTCATTCCTCCCTAAAATAGGGAATAAAATACTCCTGGAAGAAGTTGCTGAAACAAAGTTTGGAGCTAAGACGAAAGGATGGACCATCTAGAAACTGCCCCAACCAGGGGTGCCACCAAATGCAGACACTATTGCATATGCCAGCAAGAAAGGATCCTGATATAGCTATCTCTTGTAAGGCTATTTCAGTGCCTGGCAAATACAGAAGTGGATACCCACAGTCATCTATAGGATAGAACACAGGGCCCCCAATGGAGGAGCTAGAGAAACTACCCAAGGTGCTGAAGGTGTCTGCAACCCTATAGGTAGAACAACAATATGAACTAATGAGTACCCCCAGAGCTCCTGTCTCTAGGTGTATATATAGCAGAAGATGGCCTATTCGGCCATCATTGGGAAGAGAGGACCCTTGGTCTTGCAAACATTATATACCCCATACAGGGGAAAGCCAGGGCCAAGAAGTGGGAGTAAGTGGGTAGGGGAGCAGGGCGGGAAGAGGGTATAGGGGACATTCGGGATAACATTTGAAATGTAAATGAAGAAAATATCTAATAAAGTAATTTAAAAAAAAGAATAGTGAAGGTGAGAGACTAGAGTTAAGTTTAAAACAGTTCAGTTCCAAGATTTCAGGGGCAGTCTTTCCAAGCATAGCAATCCAGTCAGAAGCTGAGAGACACCAATTTGAATCAGTCAGCTTGGTGAGGAGTTTGAGACAGAACAAATGAGCTGAAACAACTAGCCAGAGTTCAGAAAGAACCAGAAACAGTGAGTTCATTCATCAGTAAGTCTCAGAGGCTGAAAACAATCTAGGCCTAGCTTAGCAGACAAAGGCTGAAAGCTGAAGCCTTCAGGGGCAGGCTTACAGAAGATTAGATTTTACAGAGGCCTAGGCCTTGGAATAGTTAGATAGACGTGCTCTCAACTTAGCCCAAGTCATATATTCATAAAGCTTGGGTAAGGCTCTTATCCCACTGCTTCAACAGAGGAAATAAAAGAGACATTTACATTTAGATACATTGATTATATATTAAGTGGCTTAGAACAAAAAGTAATTATATAATAAATAGCAGATTTATTAGTTTTTTTCCCCAAACAGAAGGCTAATATTAAAGCCATCTTAAATACCAGGTTTTGATTTCTCAGTGATTTTTTTCAATTGAAGAAAATTGCTAAAATAGAAACTCTAAAAAAATTAATAATACAATTGGAAACATGTCAACATTGAAAATTTAAATCTATATACAAACTTAATACCAGTTGAAAAGTAATTTTTTTTGTGGGGGTGGGGTCAAGACAGGGTTTCTCTGTATAGCCCTGGCTGTCCT
>NC_034594.1:30486886-30491692 GCF_900095145.1 Mus pahari | reverse complement strand
CCTCGAACTCAGAAATCCACCTGCCTCTGCCTCCCAAGTGCTGGGATTAAAGGCATGTGCCACCACGCCCGGCCAGAAAAGTAAATTTTGTAAAATCATTGTCCACTTTACTTCCCTTAGGTAATTATCAGGATTCTCATGATCTTGGTTTGAATAAGAGTTCTACTATTTAACAGTTGTATGAATTTGAGCAAGGACTTTAATTTATTTGTGTTTTGGATTTTCCATATATAAAAACTTGAATAATGAGATTATAAAGACAAGTTTAGTGAGTAATAATTCATATATACTATATGAAAGAATATTTCACTCATTGCAACATAAAATAATGGCTAATTCAGTGTCTTCATTATAATTAATTAAAAATGACATAACACAAAGATTAAAGAATTCTTACCCTCCTAAAAAGAGTTTATTACATAGTTTACATTATAAGCCAGATGAGAAGAACTCAGTTCTCAGACACTGGGATGATGGAAAGAGATTCAAGTTATTCTATAACGATAAACTTGTCATAAATATGTTCAACCATATATAAGTAATTTTTATTTGCCAGTTGCAATTGTCATCTTGAGGGCTTACTACTGAATAAACTTACCCTTCCTAGCTCTTCTGAACTCTGGCTGACTGGTTTGACTCGGTTATTCTGCCCAAATACCTCTCCAAGCTGACTAATTCAAACAAGTTCCTCTCAGCTTTTCATTGAATTGTTCTGCTGGGTCTCAAACTATCTCTGGTAAATCTGTTTTAATCTTCTGGCTTCTCATTGTCTGGCTTCTTCTATCTTTATCTGTGTCTAGCTTGTTCTCTCTGCAACCTGTCCTGGTGAAACTGTCTCTTTTTTCCCTCTCTCTCTGCATGGCTCTCTTAAGTGGACACTTCTTTTCTCTGTTCTCAGAAGAGTTAGGCATATCCTATGTCTAACTCATGCTGTCAAACTGTTCTCTGAATCATCACTTTGTCAATTAGACATCACTTTCAGATACAGCTCCTTCCTTCTGCAACCTAACTTTACCTCAATTGTTTGGGATTAAAGATATGAGTATTCCAATCAGAAGGATTAAAAGTGTGTGGCATGTCTGCAATTCAGCCGGACCACACAGACCTGGAAGGCCTTTGGATGTGATTCCTTGCCAGAGCATCCCTGTTGCTAAATTAAAATTCCTCTACAGAAATACCACACTTTGTCCTGTAAACTGTATCACTATTGTATGCTAATCCAAAATAAAAGAACAATGTATAATTGTATGCCTATTACAAGATGCTATAATTGTTCTCCTTATGATAATGAATAGGGAATCATTTTCAGTCAAAACTTTCTTCCTCAATGTTTTAACAAAGACATCTTTACCCATTTCATGCATTTTCAATTCCCTAATTACCAAATACCTATTATTAATTCGTAGATTTTAGGCCTCTCATCTATTTATATTTTCATGTAAGAAGGAAATATAAATTATGAAAATTAAAATAATAATAAATTAATGAATCTACTTCCAAACCTTATAAAATTAATTTTATTCAATAAAGCACAAAACATTTATGTTTGTTAGAGTTCTTTAGAGGAACAGAACTTACAAAATGAACATACACATATGTATTATATATATATATATATATATATATATATATATATATATATATATATATATATGTAACAGAGGGGTATTTATTAGAATAGCTTTACAGGTTGTGGTATAGCTAGTTCAATAACACCGTCTACCAATACCACATGCAAAAATCTAGTAGTTGTTCAGTCTACAAAATATCTCATCTGGTTTTCAGAATATGCCAGAATCCTGAAGAAGTAAGATCTAATGCCAGTCAAAGAATGGACTGTTTAGTGAAAGAGACAGCTACTTAGGCAAAATGAGAGCAAGTTTCTTAGTTTCCCTCTTCTATGTCATTATATAAACTGAAAGCAGAGGGTGTGGCCCAGATTAAATGTGTTTTCCTTCTCACCTCAAAGATCTGTATTAGAAGTGGGTCTTCTCACTTCAAATGATTTACTTAGCAAAAAATCCCTCTCAGGTGTGCCCAGTCATTTGGGCTTTAGTAAATTCCAGATGTAGTCACGTTGACAACCATGAATAATCATAACAAATTCATGGTTGTCAATTTGATACACAATCATATCTCCTTATGTCATGCTTAATTTCAAGTGAAAATAATAACCAGAATATTAGGAGTCATAATTACTTGTAACAACATAACCATCCCACATACAATAGCAAATGTATTATATATTTAACCAGGTCAAATTGACAATCAAGAGTAGCCATCACACCAATTAATTATCTTCTATTTGGAAGACTCACATCAATATAAAGATCATGTAAATTTTAATAAAGAGAAGCATAGAATCTGAAGCTATTTTTTTCTAAATTTGGGTTATGTTTCCATGGCTGAGTTTTAAAAAGTGGTAGAACATTCACAAACATCATAAATCCTAAGGAGGTGCAGTACATACTACACCCCAGAAGCCAATAGAAACAAGGCCTGGAAAAACTTAATCAGGCATATAATTAAAGTATTTTAAGCCAATTAGTTGCTCTGTAGTAAGAATTTCATTAGGTAACAATATTTTGTGTTTATATCAGATTTCTCTCCTGTAAAGAAAACAAGGGAAAAGCAGTAAATTTATCCTCTTAAATGTCACTTGGAATTGAAAAAGGAAGAAAATGTATTTGCTGCCTGTACATTATAGTCAAAAGCACTTCCTTTAAAAAGAATCTAGATATTCAGAGTTCTTAGCTATAGCCCTTAAATGGCATAAAGCATTGCTCCAACTGTGCCAGAGAGAAATGTGTGAGATGCCCATAAACCTAAGTCTCTGTTCCATTTGTAGACATCTTTGTAAGTGCCGGGATGCTCAGATGCCATAGTGGTGCCATGATCTGACTCACAGAGTCAGTTACAATTCTGAAATGGTATCTTGATTTCCCACTGAGTGTTTTAACAACATTAGAATAAAGGTTGGTTTTTTTTTTTTTTAATGTTGACTTCTTTTCTCTTCTTTAAGTATGAAATCAGAGCAGATGGCATCTCAGATTCAGTTTAGTGAGAACTGAAATTGTTCCATTCACTTATTGTTTGTCTCTAGAAACAAAAGCCAACAGCATGAATTCAGCTTGAGATGTACAGTGCCAGTATTGTCCATTGCAGCTCAATGACTGCGTGTTCTCTGCAGCTGCAGACTTACGGTCTTGGCCTTTGTTCTGTTCCTTGTTTTTGAAGCAATTAATGCCTCCTCCTTCTCCCCCCACCCACCTCTCTGGAGGGTAATACTCTACTTTCATTTGCACATGTTCTGGACACAAAATATTTCATTTACTAAAATCAGGCATCGTTAAATAAAGCATTATGGAATTAAGGTTGAATCGATTTTGTTATCACAGATTTTCTTAGGAAAGAAAAAATGAAAAGTGATGTTATTAAAGTTATGGTCATATTTACTGGAAGCTATTTATAAATTTGTCATACTATTGACTAGTGGGTTGTAAAAGATTTAGCTATTTCCCTGCTCACTGAGTAAATTGTTATAATTAAGTATCAGAATGCCTCCTGCATTAAGTGTGATATAATTTAGATTCTCTTGGGTACTAATTGCCAAAAGTCTATTTTATATTCTTATACCAAGAGAGTATATCTCAGTATATCTTAAGATATCCATGTCATTAGATGTAAAAAAAAATGCTCAGTTTTATTTGGCACAGTTGTTTTATACATTTACTTAGCAGGTAATAAGAATTATTGCGTATAGATATGCATAAAGAAGGCTTGACATATTTACCCAGAGCCCAGGTAGGGTCCTCCATTGTTTTCAGATGCTGCAATGCATTTCATAAAGTTTAGGTGACACATTACCAGTCATATGCCAGGGTAATGAGAGTGCCAGTGTGGGACTCCAGAATGCCTGCTTCTGAAATCTTATAAACATCCTAGGCAGAGTTCTTCTCCTTCTTTCTTTACTATGCACAGTTGAACTCACTCAGTTTTACATTAACATACTTGTGTTAGTTATATAAGCCATAACTCAACCATTACCCATTACTAGAATAAAGTCATCAATACGTGCCATGTTACAGCACCCTTTGGATTTGGTACTCCTTAGACAATTAATTGTATTGTGTTTCATGAAAAAAGGTCAAAACTTTCATGTCCCATGAGCAAGAGGTCACGTTGCTGTCCCTCTCAACACTAGAAAGAAATCTGAAGTGTATGAAACACAGTGCTTGAAAATGCCCGTGCTTTTTACCTTACTGTGCAGCTGTCTTCAACTCTTTGTAGTTAATCCTCATGCCTCATGTAACTCCATATTTCCTTTACACAGCCCAGTCAGAATCTCTTGTGAGATTCAGTAATTTGAAAAGCTGTTTATGAAGTTGTCTTTGGCTAAAGTATTTTGCTAGAAATGTTTTTTTAATAGTTCATAGCTCTAGGAAATATAAAATGTTTCATTATTGTTATGAAAAACATGAATAACTCACAATCAGAAAACATTTACATATCTATCTGTTCACTCTTTCATGTTATCCTTAGATGTACCTCTAAGCAAAATTCCTTACAGGCCCATTCTGTTGGTCTGTTCATTGTATCTTCAAAGTAAAGCTCTGCAGTAAGTTCTTTTTTTTCTAAATTTATTTATTATTATTTTCTTTATTTACATTTCAAATGCTATCCCGAAAGTTCCCTATACCCCACTCCTGCCCCGGCTCCCCTAACCACCCACTCCTACTACTTGGCCCTGGCCTTCCCCTGTGCTGGGTCATATAATGTTTACAATACCAAGGGGCCTCTCTTCCC
>NC_034594.1:30475467-30485307 GCF_900095145.1 Mus pahari | reverse complement strand
AAAGAAAGAAAAGAAAGGAAAGAAAGAAAGAAAAAGAAAGAAAGAAAGACAACCTGTGAATCTGTACCCGAGTCTTTGGATGAATAACAGATTGCAAACATGTTTGGTAAAATCCTGTAAATCTGTATAACTGTATAAACGCAACTTCTTAGTAAAGATAAGTTACTTTTAGTTTACAAGGTAGAAACACAGCTCAGTAGATCTGAGATTTATTTCTCCATCTTATTCAACATATGAGAATGGAATACAGTCTGAGCTGGACCCACAATGTAGATAAAGGAAATGATCAAAACTAGAAATCTAGACTTACCGTAAACATGGACTTTCAAAAATAACCAAAATGGTGAAAGTAACTACCCACCAAGAAGGTGTAGAATACCTGGCACTCCAGAAAACAAATAAAGATCATGTTGCCTCTGTGTGTGTGTGTGTGTGTGTGTGTGTGTAAATTAGATTGCATAGCACTCTGACAAGGTCAACACTACAGGCAAGTGAGCAGAGTCAACATGGGGCTTCAAATGGCCTTATGCTCATTTCAAATTAACGAAAGACCATGTACAACTCAGGAGCCTTCTGTCGTTCAAACTCTAATACTGAGAAGGAAAAGTTAAATTTAAATGAGGCAACTTTTCCTGATGCAATCTGAAAGTCACCTGTGAGGGAACACAGCCAAGGGTAATTTAACTCCAGGTGGGGAAATACATAATAGACCTGACAATTATCCACCAAGTAGCTGGAGTGTTTTGTTGACTTTCTCACTTGTAAGTTGACAGGAAAACCTAAAAGTTTCTCTTTTTTTTTCCCCCTATATTCTTATCCCCTGTGTAACGACGAAAATGAGATTATCGAAATCACCCCCAAACTGCTATTTTATTTCTGGACTCACACAATTACATTGTTTTGATTTTTTTTAATCAAGAAAGAAAATGAAAAAAAATATTCTTTTTATATGTTAATCAGGATTTGAAATATCCAATTTTGCATGTTCTTCATATAATCTGAAACGCCATGCCAGGTAGGATTTAGAGCGTAAAGGGGCAGGTTTGCAGTCTACCCCAGGAGGAGTCATCAATACATTAGTACATTGACTTGTTCCAAGTGAGCAAGTGGCTACATCCTTTCATAGTAAAGAAATCCCAGTGGACAAGGTAAGAGACCAGACTATGCTTCTATCTCTATCATTTAACGTTTGCTGGCTTGCTTCCCACTGCTGCAGCCTTGGTCCACTTTGATGCTCTTCATTTATTCTGACTGGGGAACACAGCTTCCTACCTCAACTTTTCCATTTTCAGAATGCTATTTCTCTCATTTTAAACTCTAATGTCTAAAAAGAAAATCAAATTAAAAGTGTATTCATACAGGAAAAAACAGTAACAACCACTACCAACCAACCTAACCAACCAACCAACCATGAAACAAAAAACTTCCCTGACTTACCTTGGCCAAGGGCAATTTATTTGTGTCATCTAAACATACATCAGCAATGAGACATTTACCTGATGAATACATGATAAAATCCTTGAAGAATTTGTTTTAATGGTTCATCTTATCATTAAATGGGCTTGAAAATGTGATTTGGAGGAACACATGGCAAGGTAAATTCAATTTTCAAATCTCTGTTCAGATTCTATAACATATACAGAATATGGCAAAATTTTATAATCTGCATTTATAATGACATTTCCCACATATCAAACATGAAAAGTCTACTGTCCTATTTTTACTTTAATTTATGGCTGTCTTCTGTCTAGCAATGCTAGAATTTGATAGCAAGACAATATCAAGGGGTCAAAGTTAACCTCACAACTCTATGTTAACAGTTGATGGTTTTGAAGCCCTTTGATTATGACTGTATAAAGGATGCAAAGAAACTTAAACAATAGTTATTACTTCCAACACATAATGGCTATGAAAACTATGCTGCCCCATCTCTTTCTAGGCTAATTCTCTCATACTAGTTGCTATCATTTAACTTGTAATAAAGAGAGTTATGTTGAACCAGTTTGGAGTGAATAGAATATTATTATCTAATTTGGTTAACTGCACAGGTTGAAGTTGTGTTTTAGAGATAAATGAAACCAGTGTTAAATACACTATCCCATAAAGCTCAACCCTTTCCTTTTCTTTCTGTGTTTTTTAATTGTGATGTTGCTGTGATAAAAATACATGACAAATTGTATATTGACATGAAACTCAAGAAGAAGGAAGACCAAAGTGTGGATACTTGGCCCCTTCTTAGAATTGGGATCAAAATACCCATGGAAGGAGTTACAGAGACAAATTTTGGAGCTGAGACTAAAGGATGGACCATCCAGAGACTGCCCTACCCGGGGATCCATCCCATCATCAGCCACCAAACCCAGACACTATTGCATATGCCAGCAAGATTTTGCTGAAAGAACCCTGATATAGCTGTCTCTCATGAGGCTATGCCAGTGCCTGGCAAATACAGAAATGGATGCTCACAGTCAGCTATTGGGTGGAACACAGGGCTTCCAGGAGCTAGAGAAATTACCCAAGGAGCTGAAGGGGTCTGCAACCCTATAGATAGAACTACAATACGAACTAACCAGTACCCCAGAGCTTGTGTCTCTAGCTGCATATGTAGCAGAAGATGGCCTATTCGGCCATCATTGGGAAGAGAGGCCCCTTGCTCTTGCAAACTTTATATGCCCCAGTACAGGGGAATACCAGGGTCAAGAAGTGGGAGTGGGTGGGTAGGGGAGCAGGGTGGTGGGAGGGTGTAGGTGACTTTCGGGATAGCATTTGAAATGTAAATGAAGAAAATACCTAATAAAAAATTGGAAAAAGTTAAAAAAAATACATGACAAAGCAAATTAAGAAAGAAAGGGTTTATTTTGTTTTATAGATCTAAAATATTGGATTATATTAGATTAGGCATTATATTATATTGTCTATTATGGAAGGGAGGTATGGCTTTAATATCAGGAGCAGAGGCTGGCTATACACATAACATGAACAGTCAGAAAGTAAGGAGTCCAAATAATTCTCTGGAATGGTGCCACCCATAGTTAGATGGCTCCTCCCATTTCAATTAGTCTAATCTATATAACCCTTCACAGTTATGCTTAGCAACTTATCTCTTAGGCAATTCTTGATCTTGTCAGGTTGGTGGTCAGTGTTAATTATCACTCTCCCTGTGGCAGACAAACCTCTTTTGGGCCCTCGATCCATGGGCAAAACTTGGGTTCCGGTTACAGGTGGGCAAAGAGTCGGCAAGAATTGACAGACAGACGCAGACATGAGAGTGTGCTGGATCTGAATGTAATTTGTCAAATCAAGCATCAATTTTTTTATACAGAAGAAAATAGGGAAGTTACACAAAACAGAGGAATGCAAACACGGAAGGACTGGCAGGAACCAACTGGGATAAAATTCAATGTTAGCAACTGGGATCAAAAACAGCTCCACCTAAAGTCAGCTTAAACTTAGAAGCCAGGAGCAAGGGCTTCATGCCCTCGCCATAGTTCCTATAGTCCACCTTCCCCCTAGGCCATTGTAAATACTTGTGTATGGGTGTAACTCAGCTATCTATAGTTCTAAGTATCTACTCTGATTCCTCCTTAGATCACAAACTTCCTTCTTCCTAGATAATGGTAAATTCCTGTATAGGGCAGTGATTTAGCTATCCATGCCCAGGGTCAGCTCAAGGACTGCCTAGAATCTCACTTAGCAACATGTCAAAAAAATCAATCCTTAGGAGCACTTATAATAAAGCAATATTAAGGGAAAGCACACAGATCCATTTACCAACTAAAGCAAGGACATTAGAGTATTAGTTATACAGGATTCCATGGTTCCAGGAGACTAAGTTTCGTGAACTTTTCGCCTCGGGACAGGACCCAGTTTTTTGGGGCCTATCGCACTTGTCACTAGTGAAGTGGATGTAGCATCTCCCCATCTCCCTTATACACAATTTTCTTTAACATATTTATTTTGGTGTGTAAGGCTCAAGGATTTCTTATATAAAATATAATAAGAAGTATGTTCTCTCCTTTTCCAGGTTAAAGAAACAATGCCACCACCCTCAACTCATCAACAACAAGTAAACAAACAAATGTCAAATAAAGAAAAAGGAGAGCATAAAGAAATGTAATTAACAGTTCAAGTAACTATACATAACAGTGTGATTGTCTTGCTGTTAGTAAACTCCTTCCCCATGTTATCAATATTAATGAAATGATAGCTAAACCATAAGAAAAGGCCAAGTCCAACCAAAGTTATGGCATTAAACAGTAGGCAAAAAGAAACTTTTTTTTTTTAACTAAGAGTTCTAGCCCCAGAAAAGTGACTATCAAGAAAAATAAATATTACATTATTAAGATAAAAGAGATAGCTTTTGCCAAGAATCTGTAGACTAGTTGGCATGCAACTGGGTCACAGTACAAGGTAGGAATGCAATAGAACTAGAGGCATGAAGAAGTGAGGCTGTGCCATGCACGGAGGCCACTTAGTGAGATAATTTGGAGCGGAGTGATGCACATCCAATAAAGCAAGGTCATTTCTTCTAGAGACACTATTGTTTTTATTCCTGCTTTAGTTTTTTACTTCAGAACACATTTCCAACCTCTTTGTAAATGGCGTGACATCTAAGAAAATGCAGAAACCCTTTTCTTTCCTTTTTTTGTCATTTTATTTATTGTTTTCTTTAAAATTTTATCCCCCTTCCCAATTAGCTCTCCACAAACCCCTGTCCCATTCCCCCCATTCCTCCCTCCTACGTCATTGCTCTAGTATTCCCCTATGCTGGGACATCAAATCTTCATAGAACCAAGGGCCTCCCCTTCCCTTGATGTCAGATAAGGCCATCACCTGCTACTTATGTATCTGGAACCATGTCTCCCTCCATGCATAATTTTTGGTTGATGTTTTAGTCCCTGTGAGCTCTGGGTGGACCAGGTAGTTGAAATTATTCTTCCTATGGGGCTGTGATCCCCAACAGCTCCTTCAATCCTTCTTTCACTGGGGTTCCTGAGCTAAGTTCAATGGTTGGCTTTGAGTATCTGCATCTGTATTGGTTAGGTGCAGTAGAATCTTTCATAGAATAGCCATACCAGTCTCCTATTGGCAAGCACTTCTTGGTGTCAGCAATAGTGTGGGAATTTGGTATCTGCAGATGGGATGGATCCCTAGGTGGGGCCATTTCTGGATGGCCTTTCCTTCTGTCTCTTTTCCATTTTATTTTGTCCATGTCTTTTCTTTTGACAGGAACATTTCTGGGTTAAAAATTTTGAGATGCGTGGGTCGCTCCATTCTTCCAGTCTATCTACTGGAGGTTGTCTCTACAGGCAGTATTTCCCCTTTGTTGGGTATTTTGGCTAAAGTCATCACTATTGGGTCCTGTGAGCCTTTAGCTTCCCTGCAGTCTTGGACTTTCCAGTGGCTACTCACAGCTGCCCATCCCCCACTGCTACATGTTTCTACTCAATTTCTTGAACCTCTGTACTTCTCTCCTGTCCCTTCCAATACCTGATCCTGCCCCTCTTTTCCCTCCCCTTCTTCTCTTCCTCCCAGGTCTCTCTGTCCCTCTATGTCCTGTGACTGTTTTGTTTCCTGTTGTATGTAGAATTGAAGCATCTACACTTTGGTCTTCCTTCTTCTTAAGCTCCATAGGGCTTCTGGGTTGTATCAAGGGTATTCTGAGCTTTCGGGCTAATAACCACATATCAGTGAGTACATACCATTTGTGTTCTTCTGTGTCTGGGTTACCTCACTCGGGATAATATTTTTCTAGTTCTATCCATTTGACTGAAAATTTCATGAAGTCATTGTTTTTTACTAGCTGAGGAGTACACCATTGTGCAAATGTACCATAATTTCTGTATCCATTCCTCTGTTGAGGGACATCTGGTTCTTTCCAGCTTCTGGTTATTTTAAATAAGGCTGCTATAAGCATAGTAGAACATGTGTCTTTGTTATAAGTTGGAGCATTTTTTTTTCAAATTTGACTCTTTTTTTTTCTTTTAATTTTTTTATTAGATATTTTCTTTATTTACATTTCAAATGCTATCCCGAAAGTTCCCTATACCCTTCCCCCACCCCTGCTCCCCTACCCACCCACTACCACTTCTTGGCCCTGGCATTCCCCTGTACTGAGGCATATAAAGTTTGCAAGACCAAGGGGCCTCTCTTCCCAATGATGGCTGAATACACCATCTTCTGCTACATATGCAGCTAGAGACAAGAGCTCAAGGGGTACTGGTTAGTTCATATTGTTGTTCCACCTATAGGGTTGCAGACCCCTTAAGCTCCTTGTGTACTTTCTCAAGCTCCTCCATTGGGGGCCCTGTGTTCCATCCAATAGCTGACTGTGAGCATCCACTTCTGTGTTTGCCAGGCACTGGTATAGCCTCACAAGAGGCCATTATATCAGGATCCCTTCAGCAAAATCTTGCTGGTATATGCAATAGTATCTGGGTTTGGTGGCTGACGATGGGATGGATCCCTGGGTGGGCTAGTCTCTGGATAGTCCATCCTTTAGTCATAGCTCGAAACTTTGTCTCTGTAACTCCTTTCATGGATATTTTGTTCTGTATTCTAGGGAGGAATGAAGTATCCACCCATTGGTCTTCCTTCTTCTTGGTTTTCTTGTGCATATCAAGTGACTTCTTTTGTGATTGGGTTATCTCACTAAGGCTGATATCCTCCAGATATATCCATTTGCCCAAGAATTTCATAAATTCATTGTTTTTAATAGCTGAGTAGTACTCCTTTGTGTAAATGTACCACATTTGTTGGAGCATTTTTTGGGTATATACCCAGTAGTGGAATAGGTGGGTATTCAGGTACAACAATTTCCAATTCTCTGATGAACCTCCAGATTGATTTCCAAAGTGGTTGTACCAGGTTGCAGTCGCACCTGCAATGGAGGAGTGTTACTCTTTCTGAGCATCCTCACCAGCATCTGCTGTTGCCTGTGTTTTTGATCTTAGCCATTCTGATTGGTGAGAGGTGGAATCTCAGGATCATTTTGATTCGCATTTCCCTGAGGACTAAGAATGTTGAACATTTTTTTTTTTTTTTTTTTTTTTCATTTTTCTTTTTTTCTATTGGATATTTTCTTTATTTGCATTTAAAATGTTATCC
This sequence comes from Mus pahari, assembly GCF_900095145.1. Classification (NCBI taxonomy): domain Eukaryota; kingdom Metazoa; phylum Chordata; class Mammalia; order Rodentia; family Muridae; genus Mus; species Mus pahari. The sequence goes on along the minus strand of NC_034594.1, from coordinate 30,478,200 downwards.
CCTTTCCCAGTTTCCCTCCCTCCACAGAATGTCCTGCTTTTATGAGGGTGTTCCTCCACCCACCCACCTACTCCCACATCCCCACCCTCAATTGCCCTACACTGGGGAATCTCTTGAGCCTTCATAAGACCAAGGACCTCTCCTCCCATTGATGCCTGACAAGGCCATCCTCTGCTACACTTGCAGCTGGAGCCATGTGTACTCCTTTGTTGATGGCTTAGTCCCTGGGAGTTCTGGGGCATCTGATTAGTTGATATTGTTGTTTTTCCTATGGGGTTGCAAACCCCTTCAACTTCTTCAGTCCTTTGTCTTACTACTCTACTGGAGACCCCGTGTTCAGTCCAATGGTTGACTGTGAACATCTGCCTCTGTACTTGTAAGGCTCTGGCAGGGCTTCTCAGGAGACAACCATATCAGGCTCCTTTCAGCATGCACTTCTTGGCATCCTTTAAGTGCTTTTCAGTCACTTGAGATTCCTTGGTTAAGAATTCTTTGTTTAGCTCTGTTCCCTATTTTTTAAAATGGTTATGTGGTTCTCTGGAGTCTAACTTCTTGAGTTCTTTGTATATTTTGGATATTAGCCCTCTATCAGATGTAGGATTGGTAAAGATCGTTTCCCAGTCTGTGGGTTGCTGTTATATCCTGTTGACAGTGGCACATTCCCTTTTCTTGGGGAGGTTGTTTGTTTTGACCTGGGAAGATCATGCAAACCAAATACAATAAGAAAATTATAACAGGGCAAGGAGTTAAGAGAATGAGAGCAACCAACTAGTCTGAGAGGAAGGCAAGGCAGCTTTACATTCTTCTTAAGATGACATGGAAATCAGGCTGGTAATTCAAGTGTAACACAAGGAACACAGTCCTAATAAACAGAACCATTTACACCCACTGGGGGAGACTATGTTTTAGAAAATAGTCATTTCTGAGCACAGTGACCCCAATGGAGGAGTTAGAGAAAGGACTGAAGGAGCTGAAGGGATTTGCAACCCCATAGGAAGAACAACAATACAACAAGACCTGCCCCCTACAGAGCTCCTAGGAACTAAACCACCAACCAAAGAGTATATACATGGAGTGACAATGGGCTCCAGCTGCATATTAGCAGAGGACAGCCTTGTCAGGCATCAATGGGAGGGGAGGCCCTTGGTCCTGGGAAGGATCAATGCCCCAGTGTAGGGGAATGCCAGGGTGATGAGGTGAGTGAGTCAGGGAGCATTCTCATCTCCTGGGGAAGGGGAATGAGATAGGGGGTTTGCTGAGGGGACACCAGGAAAGGGGATAACATTTGAAGTGTAAATAAATAAAGTACCCAATAAGAGAAAGAAAAATTCGAAAATAGCCATTTTTATTCTTTTAGATCCATTGGGACAAAAAAAAATTTTTTTTTTTAAAAATCTGATAACCAATAATTCCTTACCAAAAACCAAACCAAACCAAAAAAGAAACATTTCTAAGTGAAGCTGTTTGGACAAAGGGGTGTGACAGACCAAGACACACAGAATTCTCCAAGGTGAGATTTGTTGGTTTTGTCATTGTTGATTTTGCTTTGTTTTCTTCGGGGGGGGGGTGATGTAAGGGCAGAGGCAGAAGGTGGGATATGGAAGGATGGGAGGTGAATAGGACTGGTGAGTATGAAGATCACAACAATATACTTCAATATTTCAGTCTTCTCAAGTGTTATTAATAACTCATTTTATAGATGTCTAAAATAATGACACTATTTTATAAAACAACAATACTTAAAGTGAGTTTATCTCCCAGTATTACACACACACACACACACACACACACACAAACACACACACATATATATATATATATATATATATATATATATATATATATATATGGCTTCAGAATAATCTGTCTATAAATAACAAAGTTCAGGAGTATGTTAAAGTTGTCTCAGCTTCAAGTTCCCACATCTAAATAAGTGGCAAGCTCAAGATTTTAACCAAAGTCTGAGAAAAAAAAAGTACATTTATGTTTTCATTCGGTCTGTTTGCCTAAAATTTAAGCATTGAGATTTTAGCGCAGGAATTTCAATTTTATGAACTTATTTGCAACCTCTGAATTCAGCTCGGTATGTTGGACTTTAAATGTAGGGAAGAACAGAACATAGATATTTCCTGAAAACTCCAAAATGCCATAAAGCAGTATTAAAGAAGATGATACTGGGACAACAGTGGTGGTAAGATATGTGTGGTCAAGTTTTTTTCTCTAACAAGCAGTAAAAGTAACAGAAAGTGAGGAGTTCCTTATATTGAGTCAAGCAATGACAGGAAGAGTTTGATATCAAAGATCAGTTCCTGCATCAGCAAGAGAATGACATACTCTCTGTGATTTCTCAGAAAATAAAGCATCATGCTAAGATTAATGGATTTAGTTCAGTTGAAAGAATCTTACCAATAGTCAAACAAAACAAAACAAAACAAAACAAAACAAAAACCAGTCAATGTCTGAACACATAGACTTTGTAATCTTTCAGTGCAAAGTTTGTATGGAAATGTTGCAAGGACAGTTTTCTTTAGAAAACAAATCAGTGAAGTACTGATTTCAACTGTGAAAGGTTTCCTTATGAAATCAAAAGTGAAGGGTGTGGGAATTTATAAAATGTAAAAGAAAGGCTTTAAAATGGAGACCTGATCCCAGCACTCGGGAGGCAGAGGCAGGCGGATTTCTGAGTTCGAGGCCAGCCTGGTCTACCAAGTGAGTTCCAGGACAGCCAGGGCT
>NC_034594.1:30461091-30475421 GCF_900095145.1 Mus pahari | reverse complement strand
AAAAAAAAAAAAAAAAAAAAAAAAAAAAAAAAAAAAAAAAAAAAAAAAAAAAAAATGGAGACCTGAACATTTGTATAAACAGGTGCTAACTCATTCTGAAAAAGAAGTAGGGCCAGAGAAGGAAGAGATCTCAAACTCCTTTCCCTTTTCTAAAAGGAGTGGCTTGAGGTACTCAAGGGATTTCAGGTAGGCAAACCATAATTCCCAGACGATAATAGGTTAAAAAAATAGCAATAAAAATAGTGCTTAGTATTTGCCTTCTTATTTAATTACTACAATGATTTTTTAAGTGAGACATAAATCTTGTCATTTCGTATGTGAACGAACACGAATTTATAGATTAGGTTCTCCAGGATTGGGCCATCAACTCAGGGTACTTGTATAAGTTTATATCTGACCCCACGCGCCCTGGATTTCAAATCCCCACCCTCTCTAATATGTGCATCCTCCTAAGCAGTATTCATCAGAGCTCTGCTCTCAGTAGTTAAAAAAAAGCTAAGAAATACAAACAACAAAACTATTGAGAAAGTTTTTAAAAATCATTTGAGAATTCCTCTGCACTACAGCTGTTCCTAGCCCAGTGTCCAGAAGTGGGTTCTGCAAGCAGTCTGCTACAGCTACTGTGGAGCAGGAAGTGCTCTAAAGTGACCTGTTATTTCCAGACTATATGCTCTCAGACCATGAGATCAGAGGTTCATGTATAGGACACTGACTTACTGCAAACAAGCGTAAGAGTGCATGAGGATGCGGGTAGATGTGAGAAGATGACATCAACATCAACGGCAAGTCCGTGCTAACTCACAGGATGCCCAGATGAAGAGCTTAGAACGAATTTAATCTTTCATTCAAGGTAGAAAGAAATCTTGAAAAATTCTGGATAAGGAATTCATGTGTTACTACAATGACCATATGCTTAGAATATTTAGTAACAGTTACAGGTATTTTAATAATAATTTCTAAGACATCACTATCTCTGCTAATATTTAGTGCCTCCATCTTCATAAAAGAGCATTTACATCTTAAGTAGCATAAATGCCAAACTTTACTAGACTAATGGCTTTACAATTTTGGTCTGCCATCATCCATCTCTTAAAATCGTTGTTTTAATAGATCTTTTACTATGATTAAAAATACTGTGGAATAATAAGATCTAGGACAACCTTAGTAGCAGTAACTCAAAGTGATTAATAGCTCAAATGCTTTCATGTTTGGCATGTCAGTTGAAGTTTGTTTTTCTTTAAGTTGTGTGAATTGTTTTTTGATCAATAAATATTGTTTTAAATGGAAATTTATATCACTTGTGCTATAGTTGCTTGAGGCATATAAATATAATTCCCTAATATTAAACAGGTTGCTGTGATACCATGCCATGGTATCATCAGTTGTTGATACCATGCAATACTTCTTAAAAATGTGGATACCAGGGCACCTTCTCACAGTAGTTTTGGGCATTGGTTTTCTGTGGCAGGATTTTCCCTGTTCAATCAGTTTAAATATTAGTGCAGCAAGAAGCCTGTGATTGGATAGGGAAAGGGAGGCAGAGCTAAGAGTTGCAGAGGCTGGATGGAGGAGAGAGGAGAAGGATGAATAGGAAAAAAGATCCTGATCCCGTGTGGTTTTAAATAGCCACAGGTAGTTATGAATATCTATAGTTAGAATAATTGGAATAACTTGTCTGATCTAGGTGGGCAGCTTATACCATTATCAATTGGCCCTGAAATTATTGTGTAGGCATCTTGTGAATTGAGAAATTATTAATATATAAATCTGACTGATTAATTACAAGTTTCTAGAGTTTTGTTTTACTGTGTTATTGGAAGGTGGGACGAGTGAACGGGAGCTGGGAACAACGAGGTTGGTCCCTGATGAGGCTGGTCTAGAGCTAGGGGCCCAGGGACAACCTGGGCAGAGAGAGTTGCTGGCAGTAGCGTGGGAAGTCTGGTGGTCTTTTTAAGTATTTCCTGCAACAGTTTTCTTCTAGACTACCCAAAATCACTTCTTATGTTGAGATAATAAACAAGGCAAGATTCCAAGACACAAAGATGTTGAGAGATCTCCGAGAAGACTGGCCTCTTAGGTCAGTGGAAAAGAAACAGAAATAGCACTTAGAGTCTAAAGTAAAGTAAAGTCTAAAACAATACTCCACATGAGTAGTGGTGCCCAGTTTGTCAGAACTTGTTAAAAAATCTTATGTGTGAGAGAACCCATGACACATCATTGATGCTCCTATAAGACAAAAAACTTGGCAAACATAAAATGAGTAAGCAGTAAATAAAATCTGATGGATGGATGCTTGTAGGACACACACACACACACACACACACACACACACACACACACACACACATTAGCATATAGTTGAAATGGCAAATGTTACAGAAGGAAGACTAATACTCAAGAACCTAATTATGACAGCAATGCAAGATGCTCATGAATAAATGATTGGGATTTTTTTATACTTTTATTGAAAATGGATTTTTTTCTTCTCACACAGTTTCCCTTTCTTCTACTCATCCCAGTACCTCCCCACCTCCCCTCCACTCCAGATCCAATCTCTCTTTGTCTCTCACTAGGAAAGAGCAGGCTTCTACAAGATGACTCATAAAAAGTACAGAAAAAAATATAATATTATAAAACAAAAGCTATGGTACTGAGGCTGAACAAGGCAAGCCAAAAGAAGGCAAAGAAGGAACCCCAAGATCTGGCACAAGATTCAGAGACCCACTTGTTCTCATACTCAGGAGTTCAATAAATACTAATCTGAAAGCTATAACATATATTCAGAGGAACTGATGTATACTTGTGTAGGCCCTGTGCATGTTGCTTCAATCTCTGAGTTCATGTAAGTCCTTCTCACTTGTTTCTGAGGGCTTTGTTCTGATGTTTTCTTCTCCCTCTGGGTCTTTAATTATTTGGATCTCCTGTTTCAAAGAGTTTCCTGAGTTCTGAGGGGAGGGATTTGGTGGAGAGATCACATTCAGTGTTGTGTGTTTCATGGTCTCTGTGTGCGTGTCCCATCTGGCTGAGGGTCTCTGCATCTGTTCTCATTTGCTACAGGCAGAAGCTTCTGAGTAAGGCTCTGATCTATGAGTATAGTAAATATGATGATTGGGGATTTTTAATTCCCCTTGTGGAGGAGGATTTATTAGCAGTATACTCTTTCTGCTTTTTACAAAGTCTTGTTGCCTGAGATGTATTTAGGAAGGGTAGTCCTTCACATTCCGGGGTGATTAATAAAGGGATATATTGGAAGAAAGACTGTGGTGCAAACTAGAAAGGGCAATATGTCCTCAGAAGGCACTTCTCTGTCTGGATACTCCCTCAACTATACTCTAAGTTCTTCAAAGATTGAATCTCAGAATATCCTTTGGAAAAGAGGAAGTAAAAGGAATTTATTTTCTAGCTACCCTCTTCCACTCATCAAACTGTTTTCCTGGGATATTGATTATAATATGTTTCCTAGATTCATATGAATATTTCCAAGTAACTCAAGCATTATCTTTTACTTTACTGCTATAAAAGGAACCACTGTTGAATGAAAGGCACTGTGATTGGTTCTGAGTGATATGCCCATGTGAAATTAATTGGAAGAAAATTACATGTTGCTATTGGGTAAGGCACTAATTTGCAAAAGACCCAGCCTTGTGATGATGAATGATTCTGAATAGGCATAGAGACTAGGAATGTGTTGTGGGAACATAGTCATGGCTTTCTGTTCCAAATATCACTGATTTCACAAATAGTTTCTTATCCTAAAAAGAAAATATTTTTCTTGTGCCAAAAGTCCTTTATTATGTTATAATTCAGGTTGGTTTTGCAATCCACTTTCTACTCTCTCTTGAATGATTTAGAGGCCATGATTTCACAGATTATTATAATGCCATCATCTTCTGCCCAGTATACCATGTAGTAAGTTGAGGACAGTTATTGCCTAGGAAATACTTGCTGAGCAAATAATTGAGTGAACTGAAAAAGTGACTTGTTCAGAATTTCTCAGCTATACAAGGAAATCAGAGCAGAAGTTGTTCAAAGCATTTGACATTGCCTAAGTTATACAGAAGTGGATTATAACATAATGCATAAGTAAAAGGCATATAAGTTATGCTTCATATGCCTTAAGTTATCATGGCCAAACTCATCAAAAGAAATTCTTGCAATGATTATGTTCTATATCTTTGTTCTTCAATATACCAGCCACTGCATCCATCTGATTATTTTACATTAAACACTGGAGATTTGAGTTCCATCAATTTAAATTTACTGGTTACTCATTATTGTACTATACAGATATGACAGATTTTTTTATTATTAAAAGCTAATCCTGAATAACTTCTATTTGAATCAAGTGGGTTAATGATTTAGCTCAAATTTTTTTTGCTGTTCTTTGTTTTTATTTATTATTATTTTCTTTATTTACATTTCAAAAGCTATCCCGAAAGTTTCCTATACCCCCACCCCCTGCTCCCCTACCCACCCACTCCCACTNCTTGGCCCTGGCCTTCCCCTGTGCTGGGTCATATAAAGTTTACAAGACCAAGGGGCCTCTTCCCAATGATGGCCGATTAGGCCATATTCTGCTACACATGCAGCTAGAGACTCGAGCTCAGGGGGTACTGGTTAGTTCGTATTGTTGTTGCAACTACAGGGTTGCAGCCCCCTACAATTCCTTGGGTACTTTCTCTAGCTCCTCCATTGGGGGCCCTGTGTCCCATCCAATAGCTGACTGTGAGCATACACTTCTGTGTTTGCCAGGCACTGGCATAGCCTCACAAAAGGCCACTATATCAGGGTCCCTTCAGCAGAATCTTGCTGGCATGTGCATTAGTATCTGGGTTTGGTGGCTGATGATGGGATGGATTCCCNGATGGGGTAGTCTCTGGATAGTCCATNCTTTCATCTTAGCTCTAAATTTTGTCTCTGTACCTATATCCTTTCATGGGTATTTTTTTCCTTATTCTAAGGAGGAATGAAGTATCCACACGATGGTCATCCTTCTTGGTTTTCTTGTGTTTTGCAAGATGTATCTTGGGTATTCTAAGTTTCTGGGCTAATATTCACTTATCAGTGAGTGCATATCTAGTGACTTCTTTTGTGATTGGGTTACCTCACTAAGGATGATATCCTCCAGATACATCCATTTGCCCAAGAATTTCATAAATTCATTGTTTTTAATAGCTGAGTAGTACTCCATTGTGTAAATGTACCACAGTTTCCATATCCATTCCTCTATTGAGGGACATCTGGGTTCTTTCCAGCTTCTGGCTATTATAAATAAAGCTGCTATGAACATAGTGGAGCATATGTCCTTATTACCAGTTAGAAGATCTTCTGGGTATATGCCCAGAAGAGGTATTGCTGGGTCCTCCGGTAGTACTATGTCCAATTTTCTGAGGAACCGCCAGACTGATTTCCAGAGTGGTTGTACAAGCTTGCAATCCCACCAGCAATGGAGGAGTGTTCCTCTTTGTCCCCAACCTCGCCAGCATCTGCTGTCACTTGAATTTTTAATCTTACCCATTTTGACTGGTGTGAGATGGAATCTCAGTGTTGTTTTGATTTGCATTTCCCTGATGACTAAGGATGTTGAACATTTAGCTCAACTTTTATACTTTATACTTTCTCTTTAGAACTTGTATTAGAAGTAATTAAATAAATGGAGATTTTTGTTTATAATCTTGGAATAAAAAGTGTTTTGGGGAAGTATTTATTGGATTGTTTGTTGAAGTGAAATGAATTTGGCCTAATGACATCTTTGTACTCCAGAGGTAAGTTTTGAATAGTGTCTTTTATATACAGTGGTATATAAGTTGGCTCTATCTACCTAAGAATAAATTCCTTTGACTGAGCAACTTAGTCTTGTTAAACCACAGCAATCAAGCAAACCACTGGTATACCATTCATAGGATCTTTGTTGCCTATAGACAATTGTGTTATCTTCATATGCCCATTCCTTCTCTGGCTATTAATATGACTCATCTAAGTACTGCGATGATGTACTCCAACTTTTCTTTGGCCCAGAACTTTTACCTAATTCTCGAATTCTCTTCTTGTTCTAGTAAATGTTGTTAAATCAAGCTGTTCTCACTACAATGGTCTCACTTCTGTTTTTCTATTTGTTCCTTGAATTGTCAGTACCAAGGTACTTAGAATATATGAATTCCTAAAAACAAAATTCTTCAATCAGTATTACTTACATTAAATATTCATGTTTTTATTCTTTCCAAATACTTTTTATAGCTTGGTGTTCTGGCTTGATAGAAATAATTCCTCCAAGTAGCTTAATAACCAATCAGCATACTCAGGGTAAGAAAGTAGAGTGGGGACACCCTCCATTCTGCTCTTCATGGTCCCCAAGAGGGATAGAAGGAGGTTTCTAAATTCCCCAGAAATGGTTTTTGAGTATGTAGAATACTACTTCATTATCTCACATGTTTTAGTTTTCCTGGGAGAATACTTCTTTCAACTTTTTTAAATTAGATGTTTTCTTTATTTACATGTCAAATATTATTCCCTTTCCTGGTTTCCCCTCTGAAAACCCCCTATCCCCTCCTCTCTCCTTCTGCTCACCAACCTACCCACTCCTGCTTCCTGGCCCTGATATTCCTCTATACTGGTGCATAGAACCTTCACAGGACCAAGGTTCTCTCTTCCCATTGATGATTCACTAGGCCATCTTCTGCTACTAGAGTCATGAGTCCCACCATGTGTTTTCTTTTATTGGTGGTTTAGTCCCAGAGAGCTCTGGGGGTACTGGTTAGTTCATATTGTTGTTCCTCCTATGGGGCTGCAAACCCCTTCAGCCCCTTGGGTATTTTCTCTGTCTTCTTCATTGAGGACCCTGTGCTCAGTCTAATGGATGGCTTTGAGCATCCACTTCTGTATTTGTCAGGCACTGGCAGAGCCTCTCAGGAGACAGCTATATCCTGTCAGCAAGCTCTTGTTGGCATCCACAATAGTGTCTGGGTTTGGTGGTTGTATAACTGAAAATCAGGATGGAGATACGTGTATTCTTTAAAGTATGTCTAGAAAACAATAAAGAGGCATGGGGCCAATTCCATCATTATATCATTATTAATATGTAATGCATTAAAAGAACATGAAAGACATTCAGTCAAAGTGTATCTCATCATAATAAAGATGCAAATTTTTGTAATTTCAAAATAATATGAACAGTAATACAACTGAAGGAAACATGATAGAAATTTAGAGACATCAGCTTTAATACAGTTAAATTGACCCACATATAATGAGCTCCAGAGAAAGATAGGTGCTTAAATATTTGGCCCTATATACCTGTAAATATATTTTTAGGTCTAACTTAAATATGGTACAATTTATATTAATTTCATTTTTGTGATCTCCAATGGAGTAAACTGTGTGAACTACTTTGAAGGATAAGCCATAGTCTGTTTAAAAATCAATTACTGTTAGACTTCTTAGTTTTCCTCAGGTAATGACTCTGTCTAATGTTCCTTAGAGGTTTCCATGATTTTGTCATTCCACTCTAAACTCTGTCCAATGCTCTGCTTCTGTTTCAAGTGGGTGAATCTCACAGTTATTTCCAGTCTGTGCCTCTGTGTGCCAAGTGACCTGCACTCAGCACTCAGCAGCTTACTTGCTCTGTCGCTGCATGTACTCTGAGAAATGCCAAGTGTTCAGAGTACCCTAATGTATGTGGTTGGAGTGGATGAAGGCAGAGTGGAACTGAGGAGCCTCTGATGCCACATCAGTGGTATTTAGGATTTGAAGCACTTCTTAGGATCTGAAGCTGGTCCCTGAGTCATTTCCCACTTACTTTGTCTTCATTAATTTTTGACAGTGTTTAAAGGTAAATTGATGGGAAAGAGGAACACTCCTTCATTGGTGGTGGGACTGAAAGCTGGTACAACCACTTTGAAAATCAGTCTGGTGGTTCCTCAGAAAGTTGGACATAGTACTACCTGAACACTCAGCTATACCACTCCTGTGCATATACCCAAAAGATGCTCCAAAATATAACAAGGGCACATGCTCTACCATGTTCATAGCAGCCTTATTTATAATATCCATAAGCTGGAAAGAACCCAGATGTCCCTCAACAGAGGAATGGATACAGAAAATGTGGTACATTTGTACAATGAAGTACTACTCAGCTTTTAAAAATACTAACTTCATAAAATTTTCAGGCAAATGGATGGAACTTGAAAATATAATCCTGAGTGAGATAACCCAGTCACAAAAGAACACACATGGTATGTACCCACTCATGAATGGATATTAGCCGTAAAGCTCAGAATACCCACTATTCAACTCATAGACTATATGAAGCTCAAGAAGAAGGAAGACCAAAGTATGGATGCTTCAGTCCTACTTAGAAGGGGAAACAAAATAATCATGGTAGACAGAATGAGGGAGGGACTTGGGAAGTAGAGAGGTCTAGAAGGGAAAAGGGGGGGCAGTATCAGGTGTGGGGGTGAGAAGTACAGAGGGCCAGGAAATTGAATGGAGGTATGTAGCAATGGGGGGATTGGGAACTGGGGTATCCACTAGAAACTGTCAGATGCCAGGGAAGCAAGAGGTTCCCAGGACACAACGGGGATGACATTAGGCGAAATACTGATAAAAAGGGAGCTAAAACCTGTTGAAAACATATCCAGAGTTCAGGTGTGGTTCCCATTTGAGGGAATGGGGCCACCCATCCATCCTAAAAATATTAACTCAAAATTGCTCCTGCCTAAAGAAAATTCAGGGACAAAATGTGGAGCAGAAACTGAAGGAAAGGCCATCCAGAGACTGCTCCACCTAGGGATCCATCCCATCTCTAGACACCAAAAGCAGACACTATTGCTGATGCCAGGAAGTATTTGCTTACAGGAGCCTGATATAGCTGCCCCCTGAGAGGGTCTGCCAGAGCCTGACCAATACAGAATCGGATGCTTGCAGTCATCCATTGCACTGAGCCAAGGAGCCCCAATGGAGGAATTAGGGGAAGGACTGAAGGAGCTGAAGGATTTTGCAACCCCATAGGAAGAACAACAATATCAACCAATCAGACCCCCTAGAGCTCCCAGAGACTAAACCACCAACCAAAGAGTACATATGGAGGGATCCATTGCTCCAGCTGCACATGTAGCAGAGGATGGCCTTATCTGGCATCAATGGGAGAGGAGGCCCTTGCTCCTGTGGAGGTTTGATTCCCCAGCATAGGCAGATGCTAGGGTGGTGAGGCTGGAGTGGGTGGATGGATGGGGGAGCACCCTCATAGAAGAAGAGGGAGGAGCATGGGACAGGGGGTTCGAGGAAGGGAATCCAGGAAGGGGGACAACATTTGAAATGTGAATAAATGAAATAACCAATAAAAGTAATTTTTGCCACTGTGTAAAGGTAAATTGATGGGTTTGGGTTGACTTTATGTTGATTGCTGTATCTTAAAGATTTTCTTCCTTTGAAAGCTTTATTAATTAGGTGGATTTTTCGTGACTATAGACTCACTCTGAAGGATGATGCTTTGGCTGGCTCACTGGATGCAGTCATTTGCTACCAAACCTAGTGATCTTTGTTAATCATGAGGAGTCACAAAGTGTAAGGAAGAAGTTCCATTCTCGGATCTCTACAGGTACAGTGTGTTACTTGTGCTCCCCGAATAAAATCGAACATACTTGAAGAGGCATAGGATGGGTTTAAGTGAGAGTAACTGGGAGGTTCTGGAGGAGGAAAGGGGTGGGTGGGACTGATGTAATTCTCTTTCAATTAAAACATATCTAAGAAAAGAGTTATGCTTTAAAATTTATTAGATTGACCTTCATACGTGGCTTATTTGTCACAGGATGCTGTCTAGTGATCATTAAAAAGTCTGAAATATTTCCATTAACATGATGAAATATGAATGTTTTCCCAAGCTGTGCCTTATTTCCTAAAGGAACGTGCGTTGTCTATCAAGTCCCTATACAGTACATCTGCATATAAATCTAGATCATCAATACCAACCAATACCTGTAAATATTGTTCAAAAACAGGGACATTACAGCATCATGACATTAAGTGAAGGAAATATCCAGTATTGTCTTTAGTTAGTGGTTAATAGTTCAGGATTACAAATTTGAAAATTTTGCATGGTCAAATGGTCAATTTAGTCTATGTTTCAAGTAAAATATTCTTAAGGTTTTAACACTTTAAATAATGATGGAGATGCTGAAAAGTCCCTAATATTTCATTCTTTTGAAAAACAAAGGGTAGAGGGAACCAAGTATAAATAAGACCTTTGTGTTTACATAGTTTTGTTGAATTTGTTAGAATCTATAACACATTTTCATTTTTTTTTATCTGTATAGTTTTTCTTTTGTAGTTTAACACAGAGAATGCACAGAGGCAATAAAAATATGGCAAAACACAACCTGATGTCTTTGGCTCTAAGAATATCTGTCTGTGAAACAAAAATGTTAGTCTATGCATGATAGTATCAATTATCATGATGTATCTTTTACAAAATGTTTTCCTAATATTTTACTTTTTGCAATTTCCAAGTAAATTTTACTTGACTTTTAGAATGATGATAATTTTCAGATATTTTAATAAAACTACTGTAATTTGTTATTTTTTATTTTTAGGGGATTTATTAGATTTAGATTTACCTGTTTCCTTTTTAATCAGAGACACTTTATTGTCAGTTCAGGATTAATAACCTGTAAATGAGTGAGATCACTTTAAACTGATTCCCAAGCATGATTTAAATGAAACAACTTCAAACTCTGGGCAACAGAAGGATACAAGCTGATAATCGCTTGGAGTCTGAAGTGTTAGAGCTTAAAACCTTTTGTGGCTTCTAGGTGTCGGCAGAATGAGGCCATCATGAGTTTTGCAGGCAAATGGATGGAACTAGAAAATGTTAACCTGAGTGAGGTAACTCAGACCCAAAAGGACATGCATGGTATGGACTTACTAATAAGTAGATATTAGCCAAAAACATACATAATACCCAGGATATAATCCATAGAACTCTAGAAGATAGAACTCCATAGAACTCAACAAACTGAAGGGCCCAAGTGAGGATGCCTTAATCCCACTTGGGAGGAAGAAGAAAGGGGTAGAGGGAGAGAAGGAGTTGGGAGGGAGAGGGGACAAGGAATGGAATAGGGCAACATGAGGTATTGGGGGTGGGCAGGGCAGGTATGAAGCCCTGAGGGCCAGCAGAAAGGAAACTTCAGGCAACTTCAGGAGGTAGGAGGAACGGGAACATTCTAGAAAGTACCGGAGTCCTGGGAGGTGAGAGACTCTCAAGACTCAAAGCTAGGTTTAATTTTTCAGAAGCAGGGAGTAATAAGAATAGAAAAAACCTCTAGTGCTTAGCTTCTGGCCAATTGCTGGGCATTCTGATAGATGGTGAACTCAAGTCGGCACCGCAATGGAGCCCTGGGACCAGGATTGGGGTTGGAAGGGTAGGATGGGGGTGATAAAATCCTTTTGACAGCTCTTTCTTGATTGGCTGGATAGTGTTATAGATCTGACCAATCAGTGCCCACCTGGTTTCTCCGTAACTTCAGCTTCTATGAAGGCTTCACAAACATTTTCCAGGGAATATCAGATAAAGGAGAAAGACAGGGCTTCAGAGCCTGCTCCTGGTTGCAAGCCATTCCAACTCTCCTGGGCAATTCCCACACACTTGAAAGATGAACTTAGTTTTGAATAGCAACACAATATATAAATAAAAACTAAAAAAATAAAAAAATAAAATAAAAATATTAAAGACTGCACAATATTAAAGACTCTTCCTGAAAAAGAACATCGTACTGCATCTGTCACCGTGAACTTTAAAAATTATATGACACAAAAATATAGATGGATAGTCATTTTTCATGTAATGCTATTAGTAATTATATTTTTATGTAAAAACAGTAAATACAGCATTGATTATCATGAATACCAATATTATAACAAATACTTTTATATCAATATTTATTTTACTTTGTACATAATGTCTTACACAGAGTTTATGGAGATAAAAGTCCTGCTTATTGTTTTACTGGAAAAGAATTCAGTATTTACACAGATTTACACAACTGGAAAATAATTTTTTGTCTTTATAAGTAAGAAAGATTGTATATTTAGGAAACTGTGTTTCCCATAAAGAAAATGTCCAACAATTCCAAAAATAGTGAAGAGAATATTAGGAAATGATTACCTTATGAGGATAATCACTTGATTATCAAGATTGTAATTCTCTAAGTCAACGTGAATGGTGAGAGAGAAGTTTTGAATTACTATGTAATATTAGTAACTAAGTGACCAAGAGTGAACATTTCACAGATATTTTCTTTGATTTAATGCCAATAATACCACCCAATACAATCAAATAAAATAAGAATAGTAAAAATCATCACAGAAAAAGCTCTTTCTTCTTCTTTCTGCGTGAGTATGTGCGTGTTCATGAGTGCCCATGTACAGACACACACATGTATGGGTGCATAGGTGTGGGTGTGGATGTATTTTACTGACCTGGCACTTAAAAGATGGCCATGGTTCTTGGTATATGCTTCCCATCTAACTGAAAACAAAATATTAACAGAGTTTTACTGTTTCTCAATTGTAACAGAAACTATTATCAAAAGGCAAATGGATCAAAAAGCAGCATTGATTTCTAGCATCTAAAAAATCCTAATGTCATAAGTAAATGAAGCCATATTCTATGAAGCTGCATTGAAATTGGCATCTAAAGCAAGAAGAGCGTTAACTTGATAAACTCAGATAAGTGTCTTCCTGCCATAAGGAGTGGAAGACTGTGGAATCCAATGTCACCTGATGGCTACTGGTATGATGGGATTTAGTTCAATCACGAGATATTCAAGTGTCTCTTTTCGATATATGATCAGTTTATAGGCCTCCAAAATATTATTTATGATGTAAATACCATATTTGCGTATGGTAGATGTAATACTAATTGCCAAACTGGAGTATTGTTTCAATAGTTATTTCTCTTTGTACAAAAATTTTTACTCATATTACAGTTTTATTCACTAGAAATGACTGTACGTAATATGGAAACAATTAATTGGCCGACACACTCTTTCAGGATCATGGAAATCTTGAACACACATCCACATTTTGAAATGTATTGTTTGTAGCTAGAGGTCAGAAATGTGCATTTATTTCCTGTGCTCCACGCTGCAGCTGATCAGTTGGATAAACTCCAGTTGCAAACAGGATATAAAACATTATTCATGAAGCCTACATATTTTGCTTCCTTTCTTTCAGTCCTCTAAAGAATCTCTAATTTAAAATTTTCAAATTCTTTATATAGCAGCCTACTTAATTTACTGTTTTGTTTCGGGAAGGAAATGAAGCTTGCTGAGCTATCTTGCAGGGCCCTATCACTAAACAACGCACTCATTATTTTCAGTTTAAGCATGAACAGATGTGGATTTCTATTTATTTATTTAAACTAGGAAGCACCACTATGTGAAGTAATTTAACAGCCATCCTGATTTAGGATAAAGGTCTTGATCAATGTTAACTGTAATTGTTATATATTGAAGTTTCTGTCCAGAGTTGCTGGCTCTAAATAAATGTATTTCTGTTACCACAGACTTTGAACAGTTTCAAAAATTCAGGGTATAGAAGGAATATTAGCCAGTATATTATAGCTATTGGAAAACAAGTTGATTCTGTTTATAGGCTGCATTGGTAAATTATAATTAATATTTATATATTCTATACATTTGTGAAGATATACGCCACTTGAATACTTTTCACTGTTTAGTTTTATAGCTTTGCAGTTGAAAATACATCAAGCCGATCATTGCTTCAATGAAAAGGGAAGAGTGTGGCAAAGAGATGTAAGAAAATTGCTTTTTTAAAATCAACCACATCAGTACAAAGAGAAATAAATTTTAGTTGAAATGCATTGTCATGTGTTTAGTTTATTCTAAACACAGGCACTGCATGATTGACTTATGGGACAAGAATGCCCATATGTGAGAACACAATGCTTCCATTGACATTTGAAAATTTGGATATTATTGACACACAGTGATTGACTAATTGCCTAAGTTATGTAGATACTCAGGTTTTGTGGGAGACTGTAACTGTAAATGTGCCTGTGAATTTTTGTTATTCATTTTCTTTTCTTCATATTTTTTGGTAGGTTGTCTTATTTTCTCTTCCCTAGAACACTTTCTTGTATCTTGTTATTTCATTCTTCTTGGCACTCTCTTTTGCCAATCTGGTTCTCAGGAATTTTTTAGTAATTTAGTTTAATTTAATTTAAAACTTTTCTCAACCTAACAAAGAATTTTCCTCCTCTCCTCTCCTCTCCTCTCCTCTCCTCCTCTCCTCTCCTCTCCTCTCCTCTCCTCTCC
>NC_034594.1:30424047-30460936 GCF_900095145.1 Mus pahari | reverse complement strand
CTCCCCTCCCCTCTCCTCCCCTCCTCCCTCTCTCTTTCTCTCTCTCTCCATTGTTCACAAATTATCTCTGCTTTACTTAACTCTAGAGTCTGTAAACCTACATATTTGTTTTAATTATCTAAAGATTTATTATCACTACCAGGAGATAAAAATGTATAATCTTCCTCAGTTGTAACTACAAAAGTACTTTTTTTCTATCATTCTGTGCATCCAAATCTTAAGTTTATTACATTACATTCTATTCTGCTCCAATTCCTAAAGCATTTAAACACCGTGTAATTATATTTCCCAATATTGTTATCAGTTCTGCACTAATTCACATATTTTTTAAGATTAATTTCTATTCCAAATATGAGTAGCTAGACTTTGGCCAGGGTTCTTATTTCTTAGCATGACCAATGAGTTCAAACCAGAGGCCTTGTTAGTAAGGACATTTTCCTGTCTATTGCTTGGTTCAATCTGAATTTTTTCCTGCTGATGAATTTTATAGATAGATTGATATGGAATGATTATATTGTTTATCAATGAATTCCATTGCAAGCATAATACAAACTGATTACCTTCTATCAATAATTTCAAGAATATTTTCAAGTTAAAAGTATTTATAAATGGATTTGTACTCAAGGCAGCTTGTATTCTTTTGGCTCAGTTGTTATTAACAAGTTGATAAAATATTACAAAAGAGAACAACTGACTCCCCTCTAGTGCTGACATGGAATACAGGTGAATACTGAAGAGGCATTGCTTATTTTCCAGGCTTGCTGAGCATAAAGCTGAAGTAAAGGTACTTTATTGTTCATTCCTTCTCCAATCCTTCCTTCCTGCTACTCTGTTCAGAGAGACTCACACATTTGACTCCCAGTGTCCCTCCGTCTCTAGCAGTTCATTTCATTTCTTTTATTTTTTCAGTAGTACTGATTGTGAATTTTATCTCCAATACACAAAGAATTTTGGGAATCACTTCTGGACAAAAATGGTTTGAAAAATACTTCATATTCATGTAAAAAGAGTGCTTTCACAAATGACCGTATGTACATTAAAACTGGGGAACACCAGGGCCAAGAAGTGGGAGTGGGTGTGTAGGGGAGCAGGGTGGGGGGAGGGTATAGGGGACTTTTGGGATAGCATTTGAAATGTAAATGAAGAAAATACCTAATAAAATTGGAAAAAGTTAAAAAAATTCTTAAAATTGTTTTTTAAAGTGATTTATTTTATGTGCTTAAATATACGTGCCTACAGAAGTTAGAAGAGGGAGTTCCCCAGAACTGAGTTACATGTGTTGTGAACAACTTGAAGTGGATGCTGGAAACCATATCTAGGTATCTTTGCAAGAACATCCAGCACTCTCTGGTTCACTGCTCCACATCTCCACATCTTCAATTTAGTTCTTTGTTTGGAAGAAATACTGATATTATTTATTATTTCTTCCATTGTGTATATATATATATATATATATATATATATATATATATATATATATATATATATAGTTGTTGTTGTTGTTGTTAGTCTTGATTGTTGTTAGTCTTTTTAGCAATAGAATAAGCTTAATATGCTTTTCTCATCTTGCTATTGAGTTTCCTCATGTCATAGTTTATAAAAATTTGACTTGATTTTTTTATTGTTCTGAGTATTCTTTACAGCTGAGAATATCATACACGTATATAATGAAGGAAGCTCATATCTGTCCCCTACTTTCCTCCTTCATCTCCATCTATAGTCCCTACCATGTTTTTCTCTCATCTCCTTCTTTTGGATAACCCATCAATGCTCAACTGTGTTGCCTGTGCACACATGGGTATGGAGCTAGCAACTGGAGCATGGAGAACCTATTAGTTTGAGAATAATTTTATCTCCCCAGCACCTATCACCTGCCAATTGTTCACTGAAGTTTTATAATGATACTTGAAGAGAATGACTAGTAAATTAACAGTTATTGTAATATTGCTCCCCCTTTTCCTCTGTTCCTTAAAGAGCAATGTTCTTTTTACATATTAAATGTTTGCTTTCATGGAAGCAAAACTAGAGTAAGTTAACTATATTCCTTTTTCCATGGAACAGTCTACACTCTCTGACATGGCAACAGAAAAATAAAGCATTCAAGAGAGGTAAATGTGCTGGCAATTAAATATGCAAAAGTGTCATTATATCTGATTATAACTGCACACGAAATATCTGAATATATACTCGGAAATACTACTCTCAAAAATAAGTGGCTTAGAGGCTGACCTAGTAGGAAATTTGCCATTTTATAATTTCGTTGCCTGATATTAGAAAGAAACAAGTAGCAGATGTGGATTTTAAAATGATAAGTGGAAAAGATAATCAAATAGCCCATATCACAGAAAATTTTGTGTTTTGACGAATGGTAAAACCACAAAACTGTCTCTCAAGCATATCTCCTTGCTAAACAAACCATTTGTTTTCTGGATTATAATTTCCTTGCATAAGCACACATAGTTGCAACATAGTTCAAAATAGTTGCTAATAAATAGTCACCATTTTTTAACATCACATCCTTATTGTGATTTTGTGTACCTTATTATTTACTTAAGGTCTAAACATTGCTCACACATTATCAACATTCAGGAAGTTTATTCTGATCTTGCTGATTGCATGGATGTGATTCTAATATTGATTATATTTATGAGTAGTAATCACATTTGCTCTTGAGATCAAATGAGTTGCTTGATTCCCCATAGAGTAGCATGTGCGGGAAATACTGTCAGACACCATATTAGCAGATGGAAAGGCTCTCAGCTGCACAATGGACAATCTTCTTACCTCCCTCTTATGGGAAGGTGAGCATTGAGACCCAAAGACAGCAAAGTATAGAACTCTGTGGGCTTGTCTGGCTTGTTAGACGACCCTACCCACACTTGTTGAGAAATAAAGATTTTCATTTTCTATCCCCTTTACAAGTTTGGTGCCCTTTGGGAAAAATTTCTGGCTGATAATCCAGATTTAAAAAGTCACATTTCAACTACAATAAATTAAATAATAGTTGATATTAAGAAGAAAACTGGGGTTCTTCAACAGCATGCTCATAACATGAATGTGATGACATGCTGGTCGGCTTACAGCCAGATGTCCCCCTTTGCCGTTGGGAGCACAGGGAAATTAAGATTCCACACATTTCTCTAATTGCTGCCTCAGAATGAAAGCCTCTGTGTGCTTCTCCCAAGCACAATCAAAGACAAACACAGCACATCTCTGTGAGTTGAGGACATATCTAGTGACAGAGATTGAGTGAAGATAGCTTCACTCGTTCAGTGAGAGCTCTGCATGAGAATAGCAATTATAGTTCCTTCCTGAAAGTGCTAGCTGTCCATAGGAAGGGCACTGCTGATATTACCCCTGGCATTTGCTCAGAGGCCTAAAAATGCAACCACATGTAGAGAAATCAGTGCTTTCGAGAAATCATCTTGTGGGTTGTTGCTCCAAACTGAGAAACTCAACTTAAAAGACACAAAGAGGCATGATAAATACAATTTTAGTCATTGGCTAGAGGAAAGAATGCCAAATAAAATGGCCTTGGCCCTAGGGTTATTAAAATACAGAAAATATTACACACACACACACACACACACACACACACAATGTATACATGTATTTATAGCAAGCAAAATTTTGAAAAACAGCCTAATACCCAAACTAGGTAAAAAGACAGCAAATGAAAATAATTACAGCAAAAATGCTCTTGAGTGTATGATTTTAAGAAAAACTGAGAAAATATAGAATGTAAGAAAAGTGCAACCAAAATAACAAGAAAAAATATTATATGATAAGTAATTGAAGGAAATTAATATATTTAGGTTGGAAAGGATTTTTTTCCTTTCAGAAAGTTTCAAAGTCCCTCCCATGAGGTGGTTCAAAATTAACAACAAGGTGTTACTAGCCATCTTGGCCGTGCTATACTGTGGTGCCAGCTGTCCCTGCGTCTGTCTACATCTTTCTCCTTATGAACCACTAACTCCCCAAGTCTTTGCTGTTTCCACTCACACTCCACTCAGCATCTAGGAACCACTGTTTGAGTATGTAAGTCTCCTTAAGAACTTTTACAAGAGGGAGAATGTGGGATTCTTTCTGTGCTTTATTTTCTCTGGACATACTTTCTTCCAGCCCTTATATGTATGCCATAACTGAACCGACAAATACAAATCTCAAGCCAGAAGCCTAGGCTAGTAAAGAAGGAGCATATTTAGACAGAAGAAATTTCTGCATTTTAATAAAATATACAGTTCTGAAAACTGCTTTGATATCTTTGGTTTAAAAAATGTTTATATTAACCCTCTCCTGATTTAAGATACTTTTGACCTGACTACATATACATGTACATGAACACATACATATCATAGATTTATATCATATACATATGTACATGTGCATATGCACATACATATATATTATATACATAACAGTTAATGTAATGTGTTCCATTGTACAAATGCAATGTTTCAGTAAAAGAACGTCAGACCCTGTCAAGTTCTCATATCCCAAATACTCATTTTTGCCTTGAAATTTCCAATTTTAATGATTAGCTTCTGTTCTACTTTCTACAAAAACAAATGTATTTTGTCTTTAGAAATCTTTGGGTATCTCTCGTTAGTTGGTAGATAATGATTAAACTCTGAGGCACCAATCCCTTTTCTGTTTAGTAAGGACTACATTCAGATGGCATGTTTCAACCCTGCTTTGCTTGGAACTCACTTGCCTTGCTTTGGAAATCATGCTATTTTGATATGGACACTCCTACCCCTGAATATTTTTCTTTTCTCTTATGACACCTTCGAATACACTTTTACTGATGTTTTATGCTATTCTTTTTTTCCCCTGAATTTCCAAGGGAAATTCTTAGCTTTTATTGAACTGATTCTGTGGTGACACACAACATAAAATAATCTAATTTCTTCATATCAATCCATGTCTCCAATTTCTTGGGGACCTAATGAGCCTTCATTTAAGTAGCAGCAGCAATAAAGGCATTAAGAATATGGTTGAGGCTAAATAAATTTCTACATATTCAAGCCTAAAAAGTCTACATGTTCATACAGCAAGTAGATGTTTGCTTTTCACAGTTCTGATGTGTGCACATGACCATGATCTTTCAATATTGCCAGCAAAACTGTGTAGTACAACAGAATAATTTCAGAAACAACACTGCTCCACACACACTCACACAAAAACCTAACAAAAATTCCACAATTTCAGGGACAGATTTTATACCACAAAAATCATTATAGCCAAAGGTATTCTTGGAGTAATCTGTTCTGAGGAACTACCAGACTAGGAATTTTCATATTCTATTGCTTTTTGCCTCATGCAAAATAAACGTCATCGAGAAAGAACAGATAACCGAGATATGATGTACAATATTACTACACATCGGACAGTTAAAACTAGCTGGTGCAACAAAAGTGGAAGTTGAAAAAACTTGAAGTATCTTTCTTATTGATGAATGATTGCTATATTTTAAACTCTACTGACAGACATTATTAATTAGAAAAATTTAATTAGAGTGCAAAATTAAAAAGAATTCTTTTGTAAAATATTTATGGAGTGAAAACAATAGTTTGATCCTAAAGAACAAACCTACTAGTACTCTGCTAGCCTCTGGTTTTTCTCTAATTTTTGAGGTAATGATGTAAATCACTAGCATTAAGAATGATATGAAAACAAAGATTGATCTCACCTTTGTTCTTGATGGCATAATGCAAACTCTACAGTGCTGTGTGTTTGAGGGCATGACCCCAGAATTCTATGGTTGTTATTGCTACTGTGTACAATATGTGCTTTTCTCTAAACAAGAACAAGTATATATTTCACACAGGAACAGATGCACAGATGGGGGAGGACAGCAGTGTCTTAATCTTAAATTAGTTCTTTACAATTCACTTCCCAGATGTGTGTTTCTTCAGCCCCCTGCTATCTTGAGGACAGTTTCTGCTTTTGTCTGTCAATGAGTCATAAGCTGTCTTTTAAATCCAGAGTAAACACATTAAAAAATATACCACTTTGCATAGCATGAGTCAGGGACTGTCTGTGCAAAGATCCAAGTTGATTCTCTTAAGGTTTCTATGTATCTTCTGGAGAACTGATCACATGGTTTTATTGGACATCTCCCGAATGCCCAAGGTTTTATCACATTAACAAAGAGCTCCGACATCAAAATGTCATGCCTTCGCCACTCTTTTGTGAGTATACATGTGTTCATGTGTGTACATAAAGATGGAGGCTAGAATTTTACACTAGATAGATGTGTCCCTCAATTTCTCCCCTCCTTATTTTTATTATTTATTTATTTTGAGATTATGATATATCATTTCCCTACCCCTTTCTCCCTTCAAACCCTTCCATATACTTTTTTTCTTTCTTTCAAATTCATGTATACACAGATATATATTTAATAACAATCACTGAAAGGAGAGATACGAATCTGTTTTTGTACACACAGGGTATTTTAATGAACATGGAGCCTGCCAATGTGCTGAAATCCCTGGCCACAGATCTCCAGACATACTCATGTCTGCCTTCACAGAACTGGGATTACCAGTGCAGCTCCATTTTTATGTGTGTTCTGTGCATCTGAACTCAGCCTTATGATGACAGGGCAAACACTTTACAAAGGAATTCTTCCAGTCCATATGTTTTTAAAAAACAAACACTTTTAGTAGTCAATCACTAGGGCTAACATAGATTTTTTTAGTTTGAAGGCTTAGTCTGAGAATGTTTGCCTGTTCCCAAGGTATTAATGAATCACATTTGATTAGACACACAGAATTTAATTTTAAATGGATTCTACATAGTCAGTGATTCCTCTCACTCCATTGTATCATATGTACATGATGCCAAAACAATTTTGTTACTAGAGATCATTAATGTAATGTCCACCAAAGCAAAGACAGAACATTTGTGGAGGCAGTGACCACATTAAAATGCAGATACTTTAAAAATTCCATTTCACCAGAATGAAACATTTAGAAGCAGACACTATATGTATAGCCTAGGCCACATTAATGTTTATGAGGGGAACAACTAAATAATGCAGATGCTATGATATACTAGAGATTATCTCAAAGCCAAACTGTGGGGAAAAGCTATTCAACTTAAAGCAAACACTATTCCTTAAAATGAAGATATTTAGATAAAAAAAACATATATAATGAACAGTAATTTAGCCTGTGGATTTCATGTATATCTGAAAGGCTGCCAGCTAATAAAAGAGGAAGTGCAGAATGTCTTTTAGAAGGAAAAGCTGAAACTATGAACGCCATTCATAGGAAGAAAACCAAGCATAATACATTTGATACTATGACATAGCACAGCAGCATATGGTATTACAATTGGCTTGACACTGGCTAGAATATGCTCCCCATCTGTCCTAAATACTTCATGAAATTACCAGAATGTAGATTTTTTTGAAGGCAGGTATGGCTTTAGTTGATTTATTTATCATTTATTTTGGGTTATTGCTGTCTTACTTCATGCCTGGTGCTTCATTTGTCTTGCAATAAACCAAAAGAACCACAGAATCCCAACATTTTGATAAGATAATGTCTTTCAGATTGCACTAAGAATTTATGTTTATATGAGGTCTTTGTAAGACATAATAGAATAGAATAGAATAAAATATTGAAAACTAACAAGTTTTTCTTTTATTTTTTTTAATCTGTTTTTACAGTCAAGCTCTTATCTCCCTCCCATTCCACCCTCTGATTGTTCCACATACTATACCTCTGTCCTTCACCCCCAACTCCAAGAGGATGTCCCCACTCCACCCCCACTCCACCAGACCTCCCCCACTTCATCAGTTAGTCAAATATGAATGTTTGCAAGTTTCTTTAAAGCCATGTTCAATGCTGACTCTGACCTTCCATTTTATTTTTGTGATTATACCAAATTAAAGGCAGTCTGAAATAAAAGTTAGGACGAAAGAGCTGACTTCTGTGGACAACATTAATTTTACATTTCCCTTTTTGTGCATGTTATGAAAATTAAATTTAGAACTCGATGGTTATTTTACAATAAAAAATTTCAATCAGATAGAAATTTCTGAGATGGTTTTAGCTCTCTGTTTATAATAGAGTCAGTGCAAAATTCAAAGTTGCTCAGAGACTTGTTTCTAGTTTGGAGAGGGGAGAGGGGATATGGAGAGGGGACATGGGAGAGGGGACATAGGAGAGGGGAAAGCAGAGAGGGAAGACATGAGAGGGGAGAGTGGAGAGTGGAGAGGGGAGAGGGGAGAGAGAGAATAATATCTGAGAAGGCAGAGTCTAATTCCATATAGTATATGCTACCAGTCATGAAAGGCTATCCCTAATGTAGTTTACACATGAGAATACTAGGAGTCTGAGATCACTAGGGCACCTGGGAATTATCATAAAGATGAGAATCTATAAAGTTTGCCTACAGGAAGAAGCTGACACGAGACTCAAGTCAGTCAAATACAGTAGCTCACACTTAGCTCATTCTCTCCTGTTTTGTTCTAGCTCAGGCTCAGGTATATATTTTATAAAATGAAACATAACAGAAATGTTTTTTTTTCTGTTGTGTTATGCTATTGCATTATTTCAAAAAATAAAATTTGAAATGATTGTTCCTTATACAGTAATGCCTGTATATAAGCCTTTCAAAACCATACTAACAGTAACCGTATCTTAACTCTTCATCTAAATCCTGAGTAGTTTAAATTACAGAGAGATGCTCATGGAGCCTTTCCTCTGTAATAAGTGCATGAGTGTATGATTGTCCCTTTCTCAATTACCTGTATCACTGGGCTAAAAGAATTGTTCTTTCAGTTGTAGGTCAGAGGCAAGGTTTCTGCATTTATTGTTCACATATAACAATTCACTGGTAATGTTTTGAGAAATACATATTCTTCTCTGTAATATCCTTGGGAATAATAGCCACAGAACAAAATTCTGAGTTTGTTGAACACTTTGAGCTTCATGGGAAACAACAGTTCCATGAAGAGTACAAGGCATTGTTAGCACTGGATTCACAGTTCATCCCACTTCCCTGCTGGAATTCAGTCCTCTACAATGGTGGATAAAAGCATCAACACAGAGGCCTCAGCTGCTTGGTCTTGATGGGGGGAACAAAATCACTTCTGCTTCCAAGGAGCCCGTGGATTCTTTACATGCCTGGCTTCTTAGTTTTCAGAAACAGAAATTGTCTCTGAATTTTTTTAATTTTAGAGTTCATTTTATTTTTAAAAACAAGTTCCTTTTGATTGGGACTCTTCTTTCACAGCACTGGTGCATTAAAGGATTTGGATAGGCACAGATTTCACAAGATAGGAAAAGCAGAGTCTAAGAATACTTCCCATAGAGGTCAAGCAAATCACTTCACAGGCCCAATCATCTCCCAGTTTACATTAGGGTAAGGAGTTTCAGCAGATGGCCACGAACCACATCACCAATTACTCTTTTTTCTATAGCTTATACTTTTTCACAGTAAGGTTACTGCTGTAAAAGAAGTAGCATACAGTTTCACACGCTGATACAAGCTCTCTTGTAAGATATTCAAGACAGATACTTAACATACTATATGTGTCAGTAACACTCGATCTAGATTTCCTGTACCAGGAAACCTGAAGATGGAGCACAAGTGTCCAATATTTCTTTTTCTTTTTCTTTCTATATTTTATTAACATTTTTGTTAGATATTTCTTTATGTACATTGCAAATGTTATCCTCCTTCTTGGTTTCCCCTCTGAAAACCCCCTATCCCCTTCCCTCTCCCCCTGCTCCCCAACCCACCCGCTCCCACTTCCTGGCCCTGGCATTCCCTTACACTGGGGCATAGAGCCTTTACAGGACCAAGGGCCTCTCCTCCCACTGATGACTGACAAGGCCATCCTCCGCTACATATGCTATTGAAACCTTTAAGTAGAAAGGGCAGTTAGTAAAAGAAAACCCAGCAACTCAGAGAGACTCTAGGAGGTCTAGAGAAAATGGTTTGGAAAGTAATTTCAGCAAAAAAATTCCAAATGATGAATGAAAGAAATAAAAAATCAAGGATGTTAAAAATTATATTATTTGATGTGCATTTTCCTGATCACTAAGGACTTTGAACATTTTTTAAAAGTGCTTCTCGGCCATTTGAGATTCCTATGTTGTGAATCCCATTTTTGATTGGGTTGTTTGAGTTATTTTGAAAGTTAGCTTCTTGAGTTCTTTATATATTTTGGATATTAGACCTCTATCAGATGTGGGATCAGTGAAGATTCTTTTCCCAATCTGTAGGTTGCTGATTTGTCCTATTTACTATGTCTTTTGCCTTACAGAAGCTTTTCAGTTTTATGAGGTACCATTTATCAATTCTTGATCTTAGTGCCTGAGCCACTGGAATTCTGTTCAGGAAACTTCCTATGTATCAGTGAATTCAAGGCTCTTTCCCACTCTTTCTTCTATTAGATTCAGTGTATCTGGTTTTATGTTGAGGTTCTTGAACCACTTGGACTTAAGCTTTGTGCAAAGTAACAAATATGGATCTATTTTAAAATTTCTACAAGCTGACTGCCAGTTAGACCAGCACCATTTATTAAAGATGCTTTCTTTTTCCCAATGTATATTTTTGGCTTCTTTGTCAATGATGAAGAGTCCATAAGCATGGTTTTATTTCTGGGTCTTCATTTCTATGCCATTGATTATCATATATTTCTCTGTATCAATACCATGCATTTTTATTATAATTGTTCTATAATACAGCTTGAGGACAGGGATAGTAATTCGCCCAGAAGTTCTTTTATTGTTAAGAGTAGTTTTCGCTATGCTAAGTTTTTGTTTTTCCATATGAAATTGAGAATTGCTCTTTCTATGTCTTTGAAGAGCTGTGTTGGAATTTTGATGGGGATTGTATTAAATTTGTAGATGGCTTTTGGTAGGATGGGAATTTTTACTATGTTATTTCTACAAATCCATAAGCTGGGAGATCTCCTCATTTTCTGAGGTCTTCTTCAATTCCTTTCTTGAGATACTTGAAATTCTTGTCATACGGATCTTTCACTTGTTTGGTTAGAGTTACCTCCAAGATGTTTTATATTATTTGTCATTATTGTAAAGGGTGTTCTTTCCCTATTTTCTTTCTCAGCCCATTTATCATTTGTATAAATGAAGGCTAGTTATTTGTTCGAGTTAATTTTATATTCAGCCACTTTGCTGAAGTTGTTTATCTGCTGTAGAAGTTCTTCGGTAGAATTTTTGGGGTGGCTTATGTATACTATTATATCATCTGCAAATAGTGATGCCTTGACTTCTTCTTTGTCAATTTGTATTCCCTTGATCTCCTTTTGTTGTGTTATTGCTTTAGCTAGGAATTTAGCTATTACTATATTGAATAGATATGGGGAGAGTGGACATCCATGATTTTCATGGAATTGCTTCAAGTATCTCCCCATTTAATTTGATATTGGCTCTTCGTTTGCTGTATATTGTTTTTATTCTAGATAGGTATGAGCCTCACTTTTAACATGAAGGGAAGTTGTATTTTTGTCAAATGATTTTTCAGAATCTAATGAGATGATTATGTGATTTTTTTTCTTTGAGTTTGTTTATATAGTAGATTACATTAATTTTTTTGTATATTAAACAAACCCTGCATCCTTGGGATGGGATGAAGCCGACTTGACTGTGGTGAATGATGGGTTTGATGTGTTCTTGGATTATGCTTGCTAGTATTTTATCGAGTAATTTTGCATCGATGTTTGCAAGTGAAATTCGTCTGAAGTTATCTTTCTTTGTTGGGTCTTTATGTGGTTTAGGTATGGAAATGTAAATCAAAACAACCCAGAGATTCTACCTTACACTAAGCAGAATGGCTAAGATCAAAACTCAGGTGAGAGCACATGTTGACAAGGTGGGATTCCAAACTGGTACAACCACTCTGGAAATAAATCTGAAGTTTCTTCAGAAAATTGGCAATAGATCTACCTGAAAACCCAGTTATACCACTCTTGGGCATATACCCAAAAGATGCCTCACCATATAACATGGGCACATGTTCCACTATGTTGATAGTGGCCTTATATATGATAACCAGAAGCTGAAAACAATTCAGATGTCTCACAAGGTAAGAATGGAAACAGAAAATGTTCATTTACACATTGGAATACTACTCAGCTATTAAGAATGACGACATCATGAGTTTTTCAGGCAAATGCATAGAACTAGAAAATATCAGTCTGAATGAGGTGATTCAACCAGGCAGCATACACTAACTAGTCTGAGGCCTTCGACAGATATACAGCAGAGGACTGCCTGGTATGGACTCAGTGAGAGAAGAGATCCCTAATCCTCAAGAGACATGTGATGCTCCAGGAGTGGAGGCCTGTTTGCAGGAGGGGGGTGGGGACATCCTCTTGGAGAAGGGAGGGGAGAGAATGAATTGAGAAACTGTGGGAAGGCAAACCAGGAAGGGAGTAATGACTGAACTGTATAAAAATAAAATAAAAAGTTACCTTATTGTGTATACTAGTCTTGTATGTCATAATAGAAGATCACATCTAGTATATGTAATCAGGGATAATTGGTTCTGTGTTGCTACTCAGCATATACACATTGAGTAAGTAGTAAACTTTGGATATGAACTTAAGTATTGGCCACAGATTTATTTTTAAATGTTATATCCACATGAAATTTATTAGGTCATGGCTCATGCCTTCATTATTTGCACTCAGGAGGCAGACATAAGTTAAGCCCTATGTGTTCAAGGCCAGAATGGTCTATATAGCAAGTTCTAGACCAGTCAGGGTTAGATAATGAGTATAAAAAATATTAAAATGGTGGCAAAAATAGAAAAAGATTAAATATTAATAGATTTCATTAATTAAAATGTGACTAATACTTTTTATCAATTCAGTTATCTACTAAATCCACACTAGTGCAGCTTAGCATGATTTTGATTTCAGCTCATTTGGTGGTGGTACAAAGGGTTGAGGTCTTCATTAATGTGGCCTGTAATACAAACTGTAGAATAAGAATGGCATATTCAAAAACCATTTCTGTAAGTATAAAGACACTGTTCCTGCCTGGGGAGATGCTAACAAATATTTACTCACCAAAAACAGATACCAGAGACACACCAAAGTAGGGATACCGTCAAAGTCCAATCTTGTGACTTAATGAGTTTATTGGCAATACTTGTGTGAATACAGATGAGGGGTTGATTACTTACAAGAGCAAAAACAACCCAGAGAGATCGCTATGGACAAGCCACACTGCAGCATAGCTGACTGCTCACAGAAGCTGGAAGGCTGTAGCTTACTACATAATTTGTAGTTAGCTCATCAGATTGGAAAGTATCTTTTTAAAGGCAGATCTACTGGTCTGATGCAGGTAACTTAGCTTGCCTGAGGGAGTCTCTCAGTAGTTCACACTGCTTATATGAACACGGGAAGAGAGTCCCCAGGGTATTTGATTTTTAAGGAGTTCCTGAAGATCTTGAGTTGTTTATTTACTGAATTTAAAGATGCCGGAAGGATAGAATGTTTTATCTTCCTTCACATTTTAAGGTTTAGATGATTCTGTGCCTTACTGAGCTTCCTTATAAGACAGCATGTTTATATCAAAGAAAATTGCTACACATTTGCTTCCCAAAAATTTACTTACACTAAAACAATAATCAGGACACTAATCTCAGGATTTGCTGAAATTTTATGGTATAAAATATAGCCAATCACAATTATATTTTTAATTATTACAAAAATTCTGTAATTGTAAATTGTCATCATCTATGAATATATACTTATAAGCAATGGTTTCATAGTTACTACTTTTCTATGAACTAATGAAAATATTCTCACAGGAAGAACAGAACAAACTTGATAATTTCAGGGAATTTTGGGGTGATTATGTAAGCAGTCTCACACGTTAAAGATGAAGGTTTGATTCTATTCAGTAATCCTTTATTGACTTCAAGTTCAATTGAAGTTAGTTGGCATGAATAGAATAAAGCTCTCTTGGGAAGTTAGGGGCTAAGGAACAGAATGCGTGAGCATTTGAAGGTTCAGAAAGAAAATTTGACTCATGGTTATAGTAAACTCAACTAGTATATAATCTTTTCAATGTTACATCTGTTCTTGAAGAAGAATTGTTTAGCAAAGCACTAAATTCTGAAACATATGGAGGGCTTAGAAAGTGAAAAAAAAAGATGTTTCTTTAACATAAGAAAATCAAGATGTCACAATTTAAAAATATATCCATATAGCCCGGAAAAACTTGAAACCTATTTTGCAAACAAGAGAGTTCCAAACCAAAGAGCTATGCTCTAACAGAAAGAAATTTAGAATACTTCTAATTTGCACAGCATGCAAGCAACAACAATATATATAATATATATATATAATTCCACCATAATAATTAACTCACTCTTACACATCGATTCATTCATATTTTGGGAGGAACTCTTGTTGCTCCAAAAGAAATTCTGTGTATAAAATCTCATCCCATTGTTATTTGACTATATCTTCAGCATTTGTCAGATCTGGCACTATAAGTAAATGATCTGTAAACTAAAATATAATACCATATACTTTCTTGATAACTTTACTCTTTTATTAAAGCCATCTAGTTGTTGCACAACGTATCATAAAATTATTTATAGAACTAGATATGGTGACATAAGTCTATAATCAGAGGTTGAGGCAGAAGGATCTGGAGTTTGAAGCCAGACTAAGAACATAATGATACCCTCTCTCGATAAAACAAAGGTTGAGAATATAGGTTATTGGTAGAGTGGATTAAATCTCAAGCATAACAGCAAAACACATAAAAAAATAATTAGTTGTTTTTAAATTCTCATCAATGTTTTCCTTTTGAACTTATGCAATTATTTCTGTTTATCCATACAATCCCATTAAAACAAATCTTGTCATTCTTACCAATATAAAATCCCAAAGTAAAGAACTTCTTAAAGTTTTTGCACTTACATGTCTATTGATACAATAGTGTCACACATGTCATATGTGTAACCAGTGACTTAAACAACAATGTAACCAATGCAAAAATGACAGCATGGTTTTCCAAATACAAGAGAGCAGTTGTACATATGAACCAACTATTCATAATACTTGTAAAACCTCAAGCCAGAAAAAATTCATAGAATGGAGAAGAGAAATCCCACCCCTAGCTGTGGAACAGTTTTTTTTTTTATTGGATATTTTCTTTATTTCAAATGTTATCCCCTTTCCTGGTTTCCCCTCCCTCCTGGAAAACCCCTACCCCATCTTCTATGAGCGTATTCCTCCACTCCCTCACCCACTCCCACCTCCCTGCCCTCTATTTCCCTACATTGGGCCATCTATTGAGCGTTCAAAGGACTCTCCTCCCATTGATGCCTGACAAGGTCATCATCTGCTACATGTGCAGCTGGAACCATGTGTACTTCTTCGTTGATAGCGTTGTCCCTGGGAGATCTGGGATATCTGGTTGCTTGATGTTGTTATTCTTCCTATTGGGTTGAAAACCCCTTCAAATGCTCCAGTCCTTTCTCTAACTCGCCTATTGGGGACCCTGTGCTCAACCCAATGGCTTGCTGTGAATATCTGTGTTTGTATTTGTAAGGCTCTGGCAGGGCCTCTAGGGAGACAGCTGTATCAGGCTTCTGTCACCATGTACTTCTTGGCATTGTGGAACAGTTCTTAATTGCAATCAGGAGGAAGGAAGATGCTTTCATAGAGGTATGACCCCTGAGAGGTTGACCACACTCCTGTGGATTTCCACAGACCAAAGTGTATATGGGTGGTACAAATTGAAGAATGAATAAAAAGTTTTCCACTTATAATCTCTTTCTACCAAGAGATTTTTATTTGACCGTTTCTATATACTTTATAAAATAGATATAGAAATTAAATAGTTATTGACCTTAAATTGTGAAAAATTTTATAAAATTCTTTTTATACATATATTTTATTATATATTAAAGAGGAAACCAAATATTTAAAAAACTAAATTTTGGTTAAATATTTGATACCAAAGTGCATAGTGAATTTTCAATATATTTTAGAGTTGAGTGATATTTTGATTTGATGCTATTAATGTTGATGTCACATTACATAACTGTATAGTACAAAATGATAAAAATATGTCTTGGGCCATTCAAAAAATATTGGAAACCATGTCCTGTTTTTAAGTCAAAATGCACTGAATAGTTTTAAAATGAAATCTCAAGTCAATATCTCAAGTAATAGTTCTCTCTTTTTCTCATAGGAGGCAGGGTTTAGATTTTCCTCCTCTATTTCACCAACTTGCTGCTTGCTTCCACATAGTCAGATGGCTTTTAAGTCATTTGTTTGTCCATTATTTTCAAGCCACTATCTCCAACTCTCTCTTATGTTTCCTAGTTTTAAATATACTTTATTTCATATTCTTCAATTTTTTTTCTACTTTGTATCATTTCTACTGGGTAGCTCTCAAACTTCAGTCATTGCCCTGAATCCTTTCTTCCCCAATCCTGTTATTTCAGTACTTCTCATGTGTATACTTTGCACTATCACTTAATATCTCTTGTATACATGCAAAAAGTCTGTTTACTCTACATCATAAATATCTCCAGAATATGACTGCTTACTACTTCTATTACTATTGCTTCTGTAACTTGATCTGTTGTTGGGCATTAGAGCCTTCTAACTCTCCAATAACACTGTCACTATTATCCAGAGTGTATTTACCATACACTTATCAGAGTTATCATTTTAAAGTATAAAATGGAGTAATGTGACTACTCTACACAAGTCTTTATTTTTACTCAGAGTAGAAGACTATGCCAACACCTCAGTTTTCATATGTTTTATGTTTAATTAACTTGAGGCACTTCTAAAATACATTCCCATTAGGGGCACATCCTTAAAAGTCTTACAAGTCTTGTATGGGATATTATTATTGGTTTTAAAATATATGGGGGACATTGGTGTCCTGAAGATATGCAGCTCAGTGATAGAGCCTGTACTTTACGTGCAATAAGACCATGAGTTAATTACTAACAAGAAAATAAAAACAGGAAGACAGAAAGACAGAAAGACAAGAAAGACAGAAAGACAGAAATATGGAAAGACAGAGAGACCAGAGAGAGAGAGAGAGAGAGAGAGAGAGAGAGAGAGAGAGAGACAGAGAGAGAGAGACAGAGAGACAGAGAGAGACAGAGAGAGACAGAGAGAGACAGAGAGAGAGAGGAAGGAAGGAAGGAAGGAAGGAAGGAAGGAAGGAAGGAAGGAAGGAAGGAAGGAAGGAAGGAAGGGAGATTAACTCTAAACAACCAACTAGACTTGAAATACTTTTGTCTTGTTATTTGTTCTCATTATTTCTTTGAACTGATTATTTTCCTTTTGAAATTATCTTGTTGTGCTTATGTCCCGTTTGGCTTCTTTGACATTTGTAAAACATATCAAGCATCTGCCTGCCTTAGAGGTTTTATATCTGCTAAGTTTCTCCCGTGGTTGTATCATGTTCCAATATGGTATATATTTGCATTGTTTGTCACAATTCATTAGAATGTACACTCTAGGAGCATTGGCAAAGAACCACTGTCGTAGTCCTCATCTCTAGACTATTTTCTTATCCACAAGAGACTCTCAGTGAATAACTGTTGGAAACAAAGTCTAGGTATCTAGCTTAATACAAACATATTTAAAAAGCCATTTTTTTGAAAGATGGGCTGAGCAAAATGGATTAGCCAAGAGAAATGTATTTTTGATGTACTCATTCCAGTTATAAGTTGAACAGACATGGAAAAAAGTTCAAGAACATGAAAATAGGTCTTTGCGATAAAAGGTGGGCTTTAGGCAGAATTCTCTTAGTTTCCAATTAGTTGATGAGAGAAGTCTTGGGATGTGGGATAGAACCCCAATAAAAAAATATCAAGGGGGAAACAGTATTTTCAAGAATATGGATTTAGAAAATTAATCAGTATTCATAATAAGTGAATAGGGGAAAAAACAATGAAAGGAACTAAGAAAACACTCAAGGATACAACCAAGCACCACTACAAAGTGAACAGCACCCCATGACACACAGTAACTTTCTTTGCTCTTTCATTCACTCCCCACGTCCCCATGATCTTCAGGGCAGATGCCTGGAATGATCTGTACTTGTTTCACTCCTTACTATTTTCTAGACTTACCCTGGGCTCAGTGTAGTTATGGGAAGCTCAAGTGGTTGCCTCAATATCTTGGTAAAAATAAGGTGCTAAGATGTAGTCTGCTTTATATTATGCTGGTGAGATTTGGGATCACATTACATGAATTTAGCCTGACTTTGAGTTCCTGTGAGGAAATATTAGCATTCTGTATTCAAAATGGAGTTTGGCTGATAGGCAGCTGCAGGGACTTCACAGCACCCTCAGTAGCAAGGAAATGTGGACTAGGAGGTGCTAAAACTGTAATTAGAACAAGGCATCTGTTTCCCAGCTCCTATCAAACAGCGACTAATCAATGTGGTCCCTCACTTTGAGCAGGGAAGTGCTCACCCATGGATCTGCTGGATGTTTTCCCAGGCAGTAGCAGACTGGATACTGGTGGAGAACACCCTTACTCTAAAGAAGGAATGAAATATTATTGCTCTGGAAATATATCAGTTTTTAAAAGATGTGTATTGGGATTGTGTCAATGTACTCTTACTTCCTGTCAAATACATATTTCCAGAACAATCTGGAAGCAAATTGTTACTACAAGAATAGTTTAGTCTGGAGTCCTTGCATGCTGATTATCTGAAAGTTTTTCTTTTACTTGCCCTTAAGACATTTTGCTCAGTTTCGTAGGGCTATCAAGAAAGATAAAACATTTAGTAGAATCCTATCACTTTACTCTTTCCTACAAATTCTGCCTTGTAAAACATTTTCTAATATGTGATCTATAGTCTGCTTCTCTAAGAACCTGCCTTACAAAAAACCCTGTAGTTCTTTATGTATATCTATATATTGCACTTTCTCAGTGGAGATCCCAGGTGCATATTGGGGTGCCAAAAGTTTGGATCTCTCTTGCAGTAGGAAACTGGTTTAAATTCTTTTGAATCTAATATTTCCCAAGCTTAGCTCTTTAGAGAGTATTCCTTTTCCTTCATTTCTAAGACATAAAACAGAATTAATGTTCCAAAGAAAAGAATTTAGTTGAAGCTAGATTAAATATTTCTTATCATTGACATTTAAATAATGCCTAAAATGAAGTCTAGAGATTTCCTGAGAAATTTCTAATCTCTATTCTCTATTACCACAGATAACTACATGTTATGCAATCATTTGGGATAAATTGGCTAGGATTCCAGCTCATTCTTCTCCTCAAAAGAATAAAAATAAAAGTCAATCCTTTTATCATAATGATCAGTCAATTTAAAAGTTGACTCTCTTCTCATCCAATTTAGCTCCAGCAGACAGAGACCTAGGGCACAGTAGATGTCCTGTGTAGACTTTGATGCCTTGTGTCTCTGAATGTTTTACATGTAAGTTGGCAGTCTACTTTCTTTCTTTACAGAGGAGGATGTTCAGAGATTGATGACTTTTAGGATGGCTTCCCAAGATGCTGAAAAAGAAATCTGTGCTCACAAGTACTTTAGGTAACACACTGATGTATAATTTTAAAAAATCTGAAATGAGTGATTTTACACGTTATGCTTTTCTGTAAAAAAAAATAAGCATTTGGATAACAATAACATTTAGATAACAATAACAAGAATAATGATGACTAACAGGTCTGAAAATCAAATCATAAAAATTATGAACAATTATTACTATGGTGAATTGAATGAGAATGGCCTGCATAGGTTTATATTTTTGAATATTCCTTTCCCAGTTGTTAGAATTGTTTGGGAAAGAATTGGTGGTGTTGTCTTGTTAGAGGTGATGTATAAACAGGGTGGGCTTTTAGTTAAGCCCAGGTAGTATTCTCTTTCTACCTGCCTCTTACTTGCAGATGAAGATACAAGTTCTCAGCTCCTGCTCCAGCTCCATGCCTGCCTGCCTGCTGCTATTTTCCCCAGCACAATGCTTGTAGACTCACCCTTAGAAATGGTAAGGCTGCAGTAAACTCTCTATTCTATGGGTTTATATGGTCATAATGTTTTAGCACGGCAGTAGAAAAGTAAGTAAGACAATCACTATTCTGCTGTTTAAGCAGTTAGCTGCACATAATTAATGATACACAAGAGACAGTCTTTTCTGAAGTATAAAATCATGTGGCTCAAGGCATAAGACCATGTGAGAGTGAAGAAAACACAGCTGGAATAAAAATATGGACAATCTGTTGAGATGGGACAGAAATATTAAAGGAAGTAAATAAATGATTAGAAATTTGTTTAGTAAGTAAAATATTCAGTTACATACTGTAAATCATACTTAACAAGAGAGAAAAAAGAGTAAACAGGTGATTTGAAAATAAATGTATTATATTTGCTACTTATTTAGATATGACTGTGAGGAATAAAGTGTTCTAGTGATGGAGTGGTATGTACATGCAGTCTGGGGCAGGCTGACATAAGATAAAGGAAAAATGAGAGAGAAATCAAGAAAATTTAGATGTAACTAGAGGCATGTTTCTAGTATTTTTCTTTAAATTATCTCTTTTCAAAAGCTTGGAAGATGTTTCAGAACACAAAGAATGCTTATTTTCTGAAGTCTGATGGATGTTTTTTAGTGGTGTGGTATGTGATGAGAAATAAACAAGTCCAGAGATATCTACTTTTCAGCTAAATTTGAAGGAAGAATAATTGGATTGAAGCTTCATATTTAGCAGACTTAATGAACAGTGGACAGGACTGATGCTCTGTGAATGAGGTAAGGTACTCTGGGTTTCACCTTTGAAATAAGGTTAAAGACAATCCAAACTTTGTACTTTAGCTCATCTTAAAAGTGGTTATTTAAGAAACCAGTTTTATTATTTTATTTATTTTTATTATTTACTTATATTTATTTTTATTATTTCATTTAGCTTTGAGATTCTAAATTTCCCCTTCTCTTTCCTTCATCCAAACTTTCCCACAATATCCTTGCTTTCAAACTCATGACTTCTACTTTTCATTAACTGTTGAAAGTTTATACATTTTTATGTGGTACTGGTAGATGCTTCGAGGTGGAGACTTGAGAAACTAGGCAATTACTTATATTATCCATCCAATCAACTAGGCTTGAAAATGTTCTTGGTTTGCATGAACGTGTTTGCTGATTATTTATATTCACAGCCAATTTTCTACGCACATAATAGCGATTATGTATATATTACACAGAGAAACAAAACCAATAGGCTATACTGATATATACAAAAATATTTATGTTATAGAATTAATTCAAACAATTATATGAACTGCAAATCCCTATGTAGGGCAGGATTAAGAGCTGGAAATGTAAAGAGAAGCCCCAATATTGCATTTTAATCTTGATGGCTACATGCTTCATCTTCAGAAACTATGTTATAAATTCTGGACATGGTGGTGTGCTTGCCTGTAATTCTACAACTGGTGAGGCAGTGTCTGAAGTCTCCACAAGATTACTGGCTACTTGGCCTAGCCTACTTAGCAAGTGAGATACCCTCGCTCAGAAAATAAAATGTTCATGTTAATTGAGTATTACCCAGTGTTGTCCTTTGGCTTTTATACAAACACACATACACACATGAATATACACATAAACACATATACAAATGAATATACACACATGAATATACACACACATGAATACACACACACTCATGAATATACACACATGTGAACATACAAACATGAATATATGTGCACACATGAATATGCACACACACATGAATATATGCAGTAACATATACACATATAAGTATACAGACACACACACACACACACACACATACACACACACACACATACACATACACACATACACAAAGAGAGGGTAAATCCTGAAGGTAAACTAGGGATATAATGATGATGTAAGTGCTGCACAAAAGCAGAATGTTTCTGATAGAGGTTCAGATGGAAAACAACATCTCACGTTATTACAATTCAGTTGTAATATATTGTAAAGTAATGGTGATTCAATCCAGAGGTATGACCATAACAAGTAAAAACTACATGAATTAGGACTGAAATATAATAAATTCAGACTAGTAATGGAAGCTGTAAGCATGCTTCTGTTTTACTATATTTGGTATTACATGTGCAAAAACTGGTAATGAAGTTGTTAAACACACATACAGATACACATGAGCAGACATTACCAGCTTTAAAACAATGATGAATGGCATGTACAATGTTGCTAGTCACAGCATCCATAGGCATTGAGAGGCAGCTGAACTGCTGGTGTAGCTTGAATAACACATCATATATTTATTTTTCTAACTAAACACTTAGAAGGAAAAGTTTTACCATCTTACTTCTGGCTAATAAAAACCCAAGATGAATTCTAGATCTAACTACATACGATTTTAAGTGTTGTCTTGCCAAGAGAAAGTGTGATTGTGTGATTTTTTCCCCCCACAATTTCAATAAGTGCTGTCAAAAACATCTCCCTTTGATATTCTCCAACCTCAGAAATTTAAAATTGTTTAGTGTCTTTGAAGACACAGTGTCTGCTGCCTCTAGGGAGCATACTCTGTTCTGTCTTCAGCACAACTCTGGGTTATGTAGGATGCCTATATTAGTCCCAAGCTGGATTAGCTTGATTCCACTTTCTTTAAACTCTCTATAATAGCCAGAATGTCCAGAGTAGGACCCAGTAGGTCCTTCTTCTGAATCTATTCAGAACTCCTTTTGTCATAACTGTTGGCACGGCTGGATCTGCTGCCTATCAGACAGTAAGTTGCATCTCACACAGCTGCTCAACAAGTGCGTAGCTGTGGCAGTGACCTTTAATGATATTCAGATAATAGCTAAATTTTATGAAACAGGCATGGCATGGTTTTAGAACTGAGTCAATATTTATTAATCTGTTAATAAAAAAGTAAACCAACTATCGTATAATGTACTAGTAAAATTTCCTCAGGATGTTGTACAATGACAGCTAATCTATTGAAGACTGCAGTGAATTCTCAGCAAAGACTTAAGATAAGTAAAACAGAAAAGGCATAAATGATGGGATAAGTTCATATTTTGCCATGTCAAAATTCCTCAGGAAGCAAACAATTTTTATTA
This sequence comes from Mus pahari, assembly GCF_900095145.1. Classification (NCBI taxonomy): domain Eukaryota; kingdom Metazoa; phylum Chordata; class Mammalia; order Rodentia; family Muridae; genus Mus; species Mus pahari. The sequence goes on along the minus strand of NC_034594.1, from coordinate 30,437,855 downwards.
GGGATTCTATTTGCAATATGCTATATTGGACTGAGTATAGCAGAATATCATTAGGGGTCATTTTATTGTTAATATTTTTTAGACAAGTAGTATTTAATTTTAGCCTAGTTCTCTGGACTATCTAGTCTTGTTCTTGCTCACCCAGACACTATGACATATGGGCTACATCTCATGGTGTGCACCATAAGTAAAATTCCAAAAGATTTGTGCCAACACTGCCCTAGCATATTTTGCAGGCACTTTGTAGATCAAAGGATTTGTGGTTAAGGTGCTGTTAGCTTTTCTCTTTTGGTGGCCAGCAGACTACTTTTCTATTTCAAAATCAGTATGGCAAGGGGTGGAAGGTTCTTGTAGACACCAGCATGATCTTTTGCTATTCGATGTATTGTGAGTGTTCTCTTCATCAATGGAGGCTTGCTGTCAGTTTGTGAAGAGGAACCTATTGTCTTATAAATAACTTGAGTTGTCTGGAGATTTCCATATCACCTTTTCAGGCAAAAATCAATTGGATGAAATCCAGTACCTGTTCTGGAACCTTCATTTAGTGAGAAGAGATGACCGTTTGGGGTTCCTTCTCCCTCATTTGGAGATTTCATTAGGAATGTCTTTATATATTATAGGAAGATTCACAATACTAACTTTCCATACTGCCTCTCCAATAGCCTTCAATCCTGTCTCTCCCCTCATTCCATCCCCCAATCCCATCTTTCTTCCCTGTTCCCATTCCTTCCTTCCCTGCGGATAGTCTACTCATAAAATCTATTCTATTTCCTCCTTCCAGGGTGATCCAAATGTCCCCACTAATCTCTTCTTTTATGCCTAACCTTTCTGAGCCTATGGTTATAGCTTGTTTATCATTTATTTAATGGCTAATATATAGATACAAGTGAATAATACTATATTAATCTTTCTGGGTGTGGGTTATCTCTTTCAGGATAAATTTTTTCTAGTTCTGTCCATTTGTCTACAAATATCATGATGTCATTTTTTTAAAAAAAAGAACTGAGTATTAGTCCACTGTGGAAATGAGCCACATTTTCTTCTGTTGAGGGTCTAGGTTGTTTCCAATTTCTGACTAATATGAATAGAGCAGCAATGAACATGGGTCCATAGGATCATGTATTTGAATGCTTATTCGGTATTGATGGAACTCTTTAATAGCATTAGAAGGATTAGGAAGTGTGGCCTTGTTATGGGAAGTGTGTCACTGGCAGTGAACTTTGAGGTATTAAAAGCTGATTCCAAAACCATTGTGTCTGTCTCTTTGTCTCCCTCTCCATTTTTGTCTCTGTCTCTCTGTCTCTGTCTCTGTCTCTCTCTGTGTCTCTGTCTCTCTGTCTGTGTCTGTCTCTCTTTTGTATCTGTCTCTTTCTTTTTGTTCACTGATGAGAATGTAGTTCTTAGCGACTGCTGGAGCATCTGTCAACATGCTACCATGCTACCATGCTACCATGCTATAAGGTACTATAAATGTGAAGCTAAATATAAGATGTACAAAGTGGAAGTAATGGATTGAGCCAGCCACTAGTAAAAAACTGAAGCTGTCTATATCCAAGCTCTTTAAACAGAGTTGAAAGACCAAAGCAAATTGTTGAAGAATTCCCAAAAATTCACAGATACAAGATCAATATCGTTTATTAATCAATATTTATACATGAAAATGTCAATACCAGAAATGAAACTATAATTAGACAATATAGCATTTGAAATGTAAATAAAGAAAATAATAAAAAAAAATGTGAAATTTGACCTATAAAATAAACATTTTTTTTACAAAAAAAAAAAATAATAATAAATGTGGCATTAAGCAAAAATGTAGATTAATGTTATTAGCCTGGTAAATGCTACAATAAATAATAGAATACCAAAACTTATTTATATAAAAAGTATTATAAATAGGCAGCAAATAAAATGACTAAATCCCCACAAATATTAATCTATGGAATCTTACTCAGCTTAGAGAACTGCCCTTTCTAGCCTAAACTGGTATGTTTGGGACTTATAAATTAGGCTTCTGTTGTCACTGCCTAGTAATCCAAACATTATTACATTGTTTATTTGGATACAGAAGGTATTTTGTTCCTCTTTTCTTTTCTTTTTTTTTTTTGGTGGGGGGGGATAATATAGTCATAACATTTCTTCTTTTCTTAACCTCAAACCCTTTTACATACCATTTCCTTTTTCTTGTCAAATTCTTGACTTCTTTTTCTATTTATTGTTAGAATACACACACACACACACACACACACACACACACACACACACACACACACATACTAGTACATGCCTAAGTACAATCAGTTACATTGTAATTAGATTAGTTTGTGTGTGTTTTACAGGACTGATGATTTTACCAGCTATAACCAGTTGGTATTCTTTTCCCTGGGGAAGACTGTTTCTCCTGCTTTCAGCATTCCTAAGTTGCCTATAGTTCTTCCTGTAGGGTTGTTTGAGCTTTCAAAATTTGTGTGTTCATATATTTGTAAATTTGTGTGAATATACAAATGTATGTATGCATGAAATGAAAATAGAAAATTTGACCCTAGTATTAATTATGCTCTGAGAAAATTAACTATGGACATAGTGATACATCTTTGGTGCATGTATAGATGGTAATGTAGGCTTAGAGGGAAATGACAGTCGGGAAAGAGGGGGATAATTGAATCATGGGGGTAATAGTACATTATACTATTAGGTTTTTTAATGAGACAAAATAACTAGGAGATATCTCTCTGCCTATTATTTTTTATCTTTCCATCCATGTATCTAGAGATAAAGTGACAGAGACAGAAGACAGAGCGACATACGTATTTAATTTTTTAAAGAAATTGATGCATGTGGTATCCTAGAAGGTAAGAAATATGCTATAAATGTGTACCAAGCAAGTGAGGTAGGTTTGTTTTCCTTTTTAATTAAATTTTAAATTGGATATTTTCTTTATGTACATTTCAAATGTTATCCCCTTTTCCCATTACCCTCTAAACCCCTAATCCCTCTTCTGTCCCTCTTCTATGAAGTTGGTCCCCACCCAGCCACACACACACCCTCCTCCTTACTCCATACCCTCGTATTCCCCTACACTGGGCATTGAGCCTTCACAGGACCAAGGGCCTCTCCTCTCATTGATGCTCAACAAGGCCATCCTCTGCTACATATGCAGTTGGAACCATGGGTCCTTCCATGTATACATCTTAGTTGGTAGTTTAGTCCCTGGGAGCTCTATGGGGTCTGGTTGGTTGATATTGAGGTAGGTTTTTCTCTATGTCTGATGACAGGAAAACCAGGAGGTCTCATGGTGTGGTTCTAGCCCACCCACCCCTCTCTGTCTCTGTCTTTGTCTCTCTGATTTGTTTATTTTATCTTTTATGCACACCAGTGCTTTGCCTGCTTATAGGCATTGCCACATGTGTTCCATCATAGAAGTCAGAAAAGGGTGTTGAATTTCCTGGACTTTGAGTTATGGATTGTTGTGGGCTAATGTATGAGTGCTGGAAACTGAACCCAAGTTATCTGTGAGATCAAAAAGTGTTTTTAACCATTGAGGAAACTCTCCAGTTACACTAGCCTAAGCCTTAAGGTATGAGAAACAGTAGTGCTCAGAGAGAAAAGAACTAATATTCTTAATAGTGTGTTTAAGAAGAGAGGGAGAGTTAGGCAGAATATAGACAGTATATAAACAGTTGTGATAGAATTTGTCCTCTTTATTCAGTACTTCAATGGACCATATGAAGCTAACCCACATTAGGGAGAACCACCTACTTTACTTGAGAAATTACTCATGAATCAGTATCTTCTGGAAAAATGTCTCAAAGACCTAGGAATAACAATTAGCATATTAACTAGGCATCTTGTGACTGTCAACTTAATTCATAAAATCAACAATCATATGTATCAAAGAACATTTTTATATAAACACATACATTTTTCTAGTACACTTGTAGAGAATTATAAACACTTTAATTTTATGATTTATCTTTTCTGATGCTGTTCCTATATGAAAGGTAAATAAGTTTGCTTTTGCTAAGTACTTAGCAGTATACTTAGCCATATATTTAGTGTTTGCGTGTTTGATGAAAGTATTTACTTTCATGGGGCTATATGAAGACATAAAGAACATCCATTAAAACTTGTGAATTGAGACCAGAGAGATGGCTCTGCTAGTAAAGCCACTTGCAGCCAAGGCTGATAACCCAGTTTTGATCCTTAAAACTTCCACACAGTGGAAGGAGAGAAATGACTCCTATAAATATACTGTTCACTAATGTACACAAATCCTCAATGGCAGGCAAATTCTTCCTGACCATGTAAATAAATAAACAAAGAGACAAATAAAGAAATGCCATGAATATTGCAACTAAAGGTGCTATGAACCAATGAGCTGGCAAATGACTTTACTACTTTACTTGTATAAATCTGTAACTCATATTCCTCCTTCCAGTTAGTCAATCACAAAGAAAGTGCCCAGGTGAACTCTCCCCATATAATTTTATTTTTATTTTATTATCTAAATGGTGTTTGAAATCCAGAAGACAAGAATTAGAACCAGATACTAGTTTTTCTCTAACATTAATTATGCTAATTTTATTACAGTAAAATCATAGTTTTATATTAAAATAAATCAATAAATATATTCTTTATTATGTAGGAAAAATTTAAGGTGTTATCTACATTTATTGGTAGTTCTTTGTAGTATATTCCTTGTTTTAATATTTACAACCATATAGTGACAGATTTTAGATAATGTTTGTCTATTGAAAGATTAAATAATGATATCTGTATTATTTCCTATGGAGATCAAAAACCAAAATAATGTTAATTTTATAACCCTTGTATCTATTTGCAAGATACTATTTTTTATGTTATTTCCCTCATTTCTTTGGAATCATATATAAAATGCACAACTTAATTTTTATCCTCAAATATAAAAATACAGAGAAACACAATGATAAAGGCATGTACTCAATGCGTCTGTGACTGCCACATATGGATGGTGTTCATGCTCACACCAACACATATGCACATGAACAAACACACATACATTTGCAAAGAAAAAAACCTCACAAAGTCTCGGATCTTTTAATGTTTTGCCCAAATGGAAATTCAGTGCACAAGAACACATTCTTGTTCTCAAATTAGAGAAATTTATTTCACGAATAGGCTTTAACACATTCTCAAATTTTTGGTATTTATAGCCCTGAGCCCTCTATCCTTTCAAATAAAATTGCTATCATACTCCCTTTCTTGATGGTAATTGAATGGGGCTGAATAGCATTTAACACTAACTACATACCTTTTGTAGGTAACATAGTGTGTGTATTTTTTTCACATGTACAATGGTATGTAATGTTTTAAACTGTGCATTGCAACTTTCTAAATTTATTACTTAAAGCAGTTTATGAAATCCAAGCAGTTTCGACAGGGTCTTGTGATAGTTGGAATAAGAAATGTAGGTTCTTACGCTCATGTCCTTGACACCTGAACTTATGTGAACTGGTTTTTGTACCAAATGGTCCTGAATTTAGATGACATATTACAGTGAAAAAAAATGATTCATACTGTTTGAAAGCTATTTCACTAAATATGTTACATGTAATATCTTTTAAAAAATGGTGTGTTAAATAAATTGGTTTCTTTTCTCATTGCAGACAAGATATTTAGACTTAGCCTCATTTAAATACAATGTGCTGTTGTAAAAAGAGAAATCACAATTCAAAAACAACAATTGTTATGCTTCAGCAAATAGATTGGTTATTGTCTTATTTGAGAAAAAATTGTGATCAATTATTCCAGTTTCCCCAGGCCATAAAATATTCCTTGTAGGTGAGACTCAGAAAGCTCATGGTATTTCCCTTCCTTATATTTTTTTAAAATCTAAAATACTAGACAAATGCAGGCTTCCATGTCATCATACCACATCTTTTAATCTGCCACTGCTCTAAGGTAATCATTGCTTTGCCAAGCAGTCTTGTTACTATAATTGAGGCACTAACATATTATCTTAGAGTTAATTTTGCCTGGAAAGCATGAGCCTCAACTTCTGTTGATTCCTATCATCCATATTACTTTGGCAGGAGGCAAAAAACATTCCAGGAAGCAAAGGAGAAAAATGTCTTGTTATTTTAACAATTTACGTGTGTCAGGAAAGCCAGCACAACGAGAGTTAATTTGAACCTCTGCATGAACTTGAAGTAGAGATGAGGATGCTTCACGTTTGCTCCTCCTTACTCTTCTTGTAGTATCTTTGAACTGGAACTTAAAATCCCCAAGAAAGGCACTGCTGCTGTCAGTCACTGACTTAGTCAAGTGCACCCAGCATGCAAACTCATGTAGTAGGCACAGGCTGCCAAGAATTTCCTTCATGACCAACAGAATGTGTCCATGCAGGGCTGGACAGGAAGTACAGGAGGATCCAATATGCTACTTTTCTTAGCTTTCAGAAGACAAAATAATGCAATTTGCTAAACAATGAAATATTAAAATCAAAACTACAGCTTCAGATCTGATGGTTCCCAAGAATCTGCCCTAGTTTCTCTTGCCTTCAATAATATTTTCTATTAGTGGAAGATTGTGGGGAGAAGTTACATGATAGAGATGAGCAAAAAATTCTTTTAAGTGTCATTTGAAGGACTTCTGGAAGAGGGAACATGTACTTCCTTCTGCAGTACATTACTTCCAGAGATAGAATAACGCAACTTTAAATATGAAAATATGTATAGTTACCATAACCAGGTTAAAGTTGTTGACTGATCACTTTATTCTGACTCCTCCTTTGGAAAAATAGAACACAGAAAGTAGCAAATGCAATTATACCCTCATTACTTGAAATTATCCCACAAGTACACCAAGTCTTTTGGACAACTTCACCTTGCCCTAATTTCCTTCTTTTCCAAAATTTGCTTGTATTTATAATTAATACTACAATGATTTAGTTGATTATGCTGTGATAGATTTAAAATTATTTTATATTTAATATTCATTTAATTAATTAAAAATAAACTTAAAATTAATTAGTAACATTTCGTACAATAGAAGAGATGTACATAGACAACACTAGGTTTCATATATATCATCTTTCTCCTTTTGGCTCTATTGTTTTGATCATTATTTTTTCTTGTTCCTTCTCAGATCCTGTTATCTTTCATGAGGATTGAACACCATCGATATACTTGCTTATGTCCTGGAGGCAGGGACAATGATTCATAGTGAATGTTTGTGTCCACTCTCCCCGCTATCCAGGCTCATGTGTAGAAATCCTAACATACATTTTGATAGTGGCTACAAATAGGAAGTGGCTTCTTCCTGAAGTGGTTTTATCACGAGTAGAAATGGTATACATGGGATTAATACTCATGCAAAAGTTTCCAGAGACTTCTTTCTCTCTTTTGACACAAAAAGAATACCATACGAAGTTTGCACTCTGGAGAAACTTCCTGCTCAAAGTAAACCATGATGGAACTTGGTCTCTAGAACTGTGAGAAATAACTTTAGGTTCTTCATAAGCAATACAGTATGTGGTATTTTTTTTTTTATAATAGCTTAAACCAGCTAAGGACAATTGTTACAAAGAATAAGTAAAGACAAACATTCTGAATATTTACTGCACATGGAAAATTTTCCATGCAAGTGAGGACTTTCTAACTATGCAGCAAAAGGTGTTACACATACCTGTCATACCAGCACTCTGCAAGCTGAATAAGAGGGCTTCATGTGCTCACCCATGACAGGATGGGACTTTGTGGTGGTGCAGTTCTTGTGGAGTTACATGTCTGTAAATCATATCTTATCCATTATCTATATGTAAGGCTGATAAATACGTTGGTTTATCAAGTAGGACATTAATGGAATGAAGTGCTACATTGCTCTGTCATTAGTGATTTATCTTGGGTGAGTAGATGTCCATTTCTAACATTCCAGGAAAAGTAAATGTACAGAGCCTTAGCCGTAACTGGATTTCAATAACTTTCATTTTGCAAGAAGTCCATGTAGGCCAGGCTGGCTTTAAACTCACTGTAATTGAGTGGTTATAAACTTCTGGTCCTCTTGCCCCTTCTGGAGTGTTGAGGCTGCAGCAATGCATACCCATCTCAATCAATGCTTTTAGAGATCAATACTTTACAATATATTACAACTGAATTATAATAGCATGAGATTATGTTTTCTGTCTGACCCTCTATCAGAAACATTCTGCCTTTGTGCAGCACTTACATCTTGTCTTTAGTCTGAATCTGGATGACTCACTGTCACTTTTCCAGTGTCTGACTAATTCTCTATATAGTGAACAAATAAAGATTACCCATTTCCTGGACAAGTCTTATATAGACAGTAATACCTTTTAGCTTAACTGGGTCATAGAATGTAAATGTGCAAAAATTACACGGCACATTCTCCTGTAACAGAGGGAAACTTTCACTACCCAGTAAAGACAATAAATGTTTAATTGAGAGACTGAGTTAATGCAAAATATTTACACTAGATGTAGTTTTATCTCAAATCATATTTTCTCAAATCACATACAAACACACATTCTATATGAGGCTTTGAAAAAAGTTAGGTCGTGGGCTTGCTTAATAGAACTATGAAAAAGAAATTAGAAAAAAGTCTATTTTGTGAGATTTCTTTTCTTTGTATATTGCATCTGTCTACAGGTGATATCTTTGTCTTACTTAAATTATAACAAGATAATCTCTGACGTTCATATAAACTGGCCAATTTGGGCAGAGGGATTCTTTTATTAAGCCTTTGATAAATTTTATCAACAAAAATAAACCAATCAGGAGAGAAACACAAGTTCTCTTTAAGCAATCAAAATGACTGTTAGGCTCTGCTAATCAAGATAGAAGTCTACCATTGTCTGGATAGCCTTCTGAGTTCTGTGGAAATGGAAGACTCCCTTACAGCAGGGCTTCTGCTTTTTTGTCCTTGTCTGTGGAGCCCGAACCCCCTACACTCTCTACTTGCACAATGTCATGTAACATTAGTAAAATTACAGGTCCATCAACCCCCACCCCACCCCTGCCTGGCCCCATAAGAAACCCATTCAGCAAGCATCTGAGATTTCTGGAATGCTCCACCCCCTATGTTAATGAGGCATCTCAGTATCTTAGCCTTTGCCCAACCTGGATATTCCTATCTCCTTCCCTAAAACTGTATAACCCTTAGTCCACCCCAAATAAAGTATATGCATACAAGTTTATCCCAAATAAAGGTGTATGCACAAGTTAAGATCCTCTCAGAAAGCAGTTTCATTGAAGATTATTAGAGAAGGCCTTCACCTAAAAGAGATGTAACACTAAGAATCTTTGAGAAGCCCTTCTCCCCCTGCTCCCCAATTAGTCCCCCATGCCCCAGAACTAACTCTCAATAGGACGACAGGATCTTGCAGAATTCCACTTGCTTTGGACTCTTCATCCTCCTAGCCCCATGTGCAGCATGGATGCTGCTGTTGCCATCACAGCTGATACCACTGTTACTATCATTCCTTTCTGGCATAAGAACTCATCTTTAGCCTTTAAAAATTGGAATTCAGCTCAGTGGTGTTTCAGGAATCCTCAGGGCTCCTAGGGCTCGATTGGCAGTGCTGGAAAACTTATGTAGTCTTGTGAACTGAGTAGTATCAAATCTTCCATCTTTCTACTGCTTAGGCAGTGTAGGCTAATGTAAGACATTCCTTTAAAATATATATCCTTTTTATTGGTTCTTGTCCTTTGGGAATCCTAATACACAATGAATCACTAAATGCACTAATAATTATTACATGATTTTATCAATGACCAACATTTGAGTTTAGAATACTTTATCTTATATGATAATGAAAAACCATTTCTTTGGAGGCAAACACAGATGAAGAGTAACTTTTGTCCCCCTACTTCTGTGGATCTGAAAATTCTCATAATTAGCATGTTCAGTTCTCACATACATGACAGGCTGGTGCACACTGATTTAGACTAGGGGGCTGTACGCTGCAGAATGAGAAAAATAAATATGTAAGTAGTTTTATTTAGTTTCTCTCAGTTGCAAAACAATCATTGAGAGCAAGGTTGTATAGAGAATTTAGTGAAGGTCTGGATTTCTATAAATCTTTATTGGCAGAGAGAATTCTATTCAAGAATGATGAGTAGAAAAGCAATGAAAATCAACCTTTGAAGGCAAGCAGCAAACCACTTGATTGGAGGGGGACTGAAACCCAGAAGATGAGCAACATGAACAGTTCAAGTAATTCACAAATATTTTTATTTCAGTTTCAAATGTTTTCCTACCAGGTCTGTGTTTTATATAGCATATATAATGTCATTAGCATGTAGGAAACCCCTTCTGTTGTTCACTTGAAACTCTTTTTTATAAATTTAAGAAATGTAGTCTTTAATTCCCCTAAGATCTTCAACCTACATCTTTGAATACTTCTTAGCTGGAAAGATGGTTCAGTTGCTGATCTTCCAGAAGACTACAATTTAGTTTCTAGGACCCACATTGGGCAGCTCAGAATGGCTTATAATCATAATTTCAGGGACTTTGACACCCTCTTCAGATTTTCATGGGAATGTGTGTGAATGTGTATGCTCAAGTACACACACACACACACACACACACACACACACACACATACACACACACACACACACATTTTTGAAATGTGTTGCGATGGCTTAGAGGTTACCAGCTCTTGCTGACCCTTCTGAGACCCTAGGTTCAGTTCCCATCAATCACATGGAAGTTCACAACCATATATAACTCCAATTCCAGAGAATCTGATGCCCTCTTCTGGCCTTTGGAGGGCACCAGACACACATGGTCTACATGCATACATATGGGCAAGATACTTATACACATAAAATAAGACAACTCTAAAGACACATGCTTTAAATTAAGAGATGGCATCTCACTATTTAGTCCTGGATGACCTTGTATTTGCTATTTAGACCAGAATGGTATTAAAGCTGTGTCAATTCTCCTGCATCAGTTAACCTTGTACTAGAAATTTATAGCCCTGTACCACCACTGGATTATAAATTATTATATTCTAGTATTGCCTTTATCAGTAGCTAGATAACTAAGATAAAATGATATTTTATTTTGACATACAAAGTCTGTTAAAAAAACTATTAAGATATTGAATTCTATAATGCAGATTCTTCCAGTATTTATGAGGTTTTTTTTTTCCTGAGTATGATTTCCTTGTGGAACATGAGCATCCTGAGACCTTTATGGTTCTCTAATCTGGCCCCACTCTTGCTATTCAAGTTCCTTTCTACTTTTAATACATAATTCTCACCAGCCTAAGCTCTATAAAAATGCTATTGAACCTGCTATGTTTTCTTGTTGGTCATACAATGCTAGCAAATTACATACACCATGACACGGAATATTCAAGGAAATTCTACATTAGATAGGATAACGTTTCTCATAAGAGTTATTCTCTCTTTCTTCTATACAGAGGGCCAGTGTTGGAGCCCATTCTTGTCTACATCTAATGATCCTGTGCTTCCTTAAAGGCTACATTGCCTTTGGATCCTAATTCCAGATCCATGGTACACTGTTATGCTTCCATGTCCTTGTTTGCAGTGACACCCAGCATTTAACTGCCCAATGCTGGACTTGATGTTTTCTACTATCTAAGTCAAATCACAGTCAGACCCCTTCCCATTGCTACATCTTATGTGGTATTTACTTGTTTATATCTAAATAAAATTAATTATGATTTTTTATGAGATTCTCAAGTAGAATTTAACTTCTGAGAGTTTGAGTGGTTACATACTAATATAAGTCCTATAATGGTAAAACATTCAGATTTAAGCTCTTGTCCTTGAAACTTTGTGATCAGGTAAGTATATAGAAATAGGCATTGGTTCAATTTCAATTGATTGACATTTACTGAATACAGATCTACACTAGAACATGTTTCGCATTCCCCATTCCATTTGTTTGTGTTATTGTGTTGCATTTGAGGAAAGAAAAATTTCATTATTTCCAGTTGACTAGAAGATATTCCGCCTTGCTTTCAAAGTCTCATGCTAACTCTTAAGGAAGCTTATTTCCATAGAATGAGTCAGAGGTGAACAAATAGTTATCTCAAACACGATGTGTGCATCCTATGCATATGATGTGTGTGCATGAGAATGTGTCCAGAAGTAGAAGATATCTCTCAGGCATTGTAATATGTTGATCACCAGCCATCAGCAGTGACAAAGAAAATTCTTTTTGTCCAACTGCCAGTTTCTGGTTTGCAATGTGTATGAAATGATGAGATGCCATTATAATCTTGTTTGATGTCAATGTCGTATGGCATATGATGGATGTGTCAAACAGTGCAATGCAGCATTTGTTTGAAGTAGAGCATTTGTTTCATGATATAACGGTGATGGGCCTTTTGGTTTTGCTAGGGTGACTCCTGGAATGCTTCCGATGGTGAAGTTTGTGTGTGAAGTCTAATGAATATTTTATTTTAGGATCCTTTACTCCTTGCAAAGCAATTTAGAGCAGGCCCAGATTTTCAAACTTCTACCCCCAAACGAGTTGGAATTGTTAAAGAGCAGGTTCACACAGACTTATATGTATTTGAATTTGTAATTGAAATTTATCTTAGAATGCCAAATCAACCAGAGTTTCATAGCCTTCAGACTCTATACAACTAATAGAGGAGTCACTTTGAAGGTAGAGTTTTCAAGGAATAAGATGCATACATATGTCTTTGTATACATGTTGTAAACATACATTGGAAACTACAGGCACTGAGGCATCAGTTCAGCCTAAATCAGAGATCTCAAAATCTAAAATACAAGACGCAGCAGTAAAAGTATAGCTGAAATAATAGTAGGTGATAAATGTTAGAACTGAAGAAAGACCTCAGTCTTCAGATGCACATGCATAGTCATAACTCAGCTATGAAATTAAGTGAGTGCACTCCTAGAGAATGAACATACGCTGCAGAAAACCCATGCACACCATGCCTGACAGGCAGCCATAGTCTAAGAATGGAATAATACTCAGCTTTTAAAAAACGATGACTTCATGAAATTTCTAGGCAAATGAATGGAACTAGAAAATATCATNCNGAGTGAGGTAACCCAGTCACAAAAGAACACACATGGTATGCATTCACTGATAAGTGGATATTAGCCCTAAAGCTTGGAATACCCAAGATAAAATTCATAGACCATATAAAGCTCAAGAAGAAGGAAGACCAAAAGTGTGGATGCTTTAGTCCATCTTAGAAGGGGGAGCAAAATACTCATAGGAGGAAATACAGAGACAAAGTGTGGTGCAGAGACTGAAGGAAAGGCCTTACCAGAGACTGCCTTACCTGGGGATCCATCCCATATATAGTTACCAAACCCAGACACTATTGTCGATGCCAATAAGTGCTTGATGATAGGAGCCTGATATAGCTGTCTCCTGAGAGGTTCTGCCAGAGCCTGACAAATACAGAGGCTGTTGCTCACAGCCAATCATTGAATCTAGCAGTGTCCTGAATGGAGGAGTTAGAGAAAGTACTGAAGGAGCTGAAGGGGTTTGCAACCCCACAGGAAGAAGAACAATACAGCTAGACACCCCTGCTCCAGAGCTCCCAGAGACTAAACCACCAACCAAAGAGTACACATGGAGGGCCCATGGCTCCAGCTGCATATGTAGCAGAGGATCTTGTTGGGCATCAATGGGAGGAGAGGCCCTTGGTCTTGTGAAGACTCTATGCCCCAGTGTAGGGGAATGCCAAGGCAGGGAGGTGGGAGTGGGTAGGTGGATGGGGGTGTAACCCTCATAGAAGCAGAGGGAGGAGGATAGGATAGAGGGTTTTCTGAGGGGAAACCTGGAAA
>NC_034594.1:30415098-30418897 GCF_900095145.1 Mus pahari | reverse complement strand
TCTCTCTCTCTCTCTCTCTCTCTCTCTCTCTCTCTCTCTCTCTCTCTCTCTCTTCGACTGGGTAAAATCAGCAGCTTTGAATTGTGCCTGTCACAGATATTAAATACAGGCAGGAATTGACTTTGCCTGGGTTTTTTCAATTGTAGCAAGACTATTCTAATTATGCTCCTTCCACAAAGAGGTCAGAAGACTCAGTCAGTGAAAAGAAATAGCTGGATTTTATTTTCAGACTTTAGTTCAATATTTCTCATCACCATAAAGGGTTTTCCTTACATTCTTGGCGAAAAAAATACTCCTCCTTCAAAATCTTAGATAATTACAGTTTTTTAAATCATGGATTCATATTCAATAACTTTATGGTACACAAATACATATAGCATAATGGCAGTCTATTAACATTGTCTACCAAACTTGCAGTCCTGCTTATCTCATTGATTCAAGGCTATGCTCTCTCTTGTGTAACATGAACAGAATAATCAAATGATCCTTCACATGATTAGTTTTCACTGATGAATGTGTTTAACCTGACATTATTTATTTATTTATAGGCAGCTACACTATGTGTGTGTGTGTGTATGTGTGTGTTGTGTGTGTTTATGTCTGTCACTATGCACTGTGTACACACACACACACACACACACACACACACACACACACACACACACACAGATATTAACCAAAAAGTTATGAATACCTATTTTCTTTACCGGAGTTAAGCATCATACATATCTCATGATAGACATTGAAGTTTCATTAAAGGTTTTATTTATTTACTTTTACTTATGTGTATGGATGTGTGTACCTGTGTGAGTTTATGGTTACTATATGTGTCCAGGTGCTGGTGGAGGTCAGGAGCACATCAGATCCCCTGAAACAGGAGTTACAGTAAGCTACATGATTTGGGTGGCGGGAACAAAGATGAGTCCCCTGTGGGAGCATAAAATGCTCTTAACAGCTGAGACAACTCCACAGCCCTCAGGTTGAAGTGTTATATCTCATTGTACAATGTTATGTAATATTTTTAGCAAGAGCAAATAAAAGGATTTGGTTAAAAAGGTGTTTGTTGTATTGCTTGAACATATTGTCTACAAAAGCACTTACTTATGAATTACAGAAAATGTGCACCTGAAGTAGAAAAATCTGCAAATGGCATGTAAATACTTTATCTTTGTCATGAGACAATTCATAATTCATGTTAACTTGTACATTGTACAAACTAAGGGAAAATCCTCTGCTTTACATTCTCAACCTAGCAATAAAGGACTTCGCTGGATTCACTTGAGAACAGATGAAATTTACTGTGTCCTGTTGCTTCTTTAATAAGTCAGAAGTTTGATATGCTGATTAGTTATGAAAACCTATGTGCTATCATTAAAACAATAAAACATGGCACAAAGACACTCAGATCCTGTCTGCTAACAAACAGTTTTCAGGACTCTTGTTCCCCTTCTCCTCCTCTTGAGTTAGGGATTGGATGAAAAGCCTGCTGCTGCATGCTGAACAGTTCTCTACCTTTCAGCTACAGTCACAGCCCTTGGCTATGGAAATCCAGGCCCCACAACTATTCCCAATCCCTTCCTCTGCTGGGGGTGTGCATGTGTTTGTTGCAGTCCTGTCCCGTTGCTTTTAATTATGCCTAAGATACTTTATCTACACTATAACTGCCTTCTATGTTTACTTTCCTTTTAGATAGCCAAACTTCTAAATAAAGAGTTGCAAGGAATTCTGTTCATATAGGGAATTATATTAGTCTTGAAATCAGATCACGAAGGGTACTTTAAAATGACACTGCCTGTCAGTTTGAGATCCACAGACTTTCTTAAGAAAAGTACTTCCAGATTTCCAGCTCCTGTACTGTCTAATAAGTTGTTTTATTTGGGACTTTATGAAATATAACTGGCCAATACAGTTACAGCATAAAGTAGTTTGTCTAAGGCAAGCATGATGGTTTGTTATCTCAGTCATGAAAATTACTTGCAGAGAAGATTGCCCATCTGCACAGACTTGGAATACAAATGATGGAAATGTCACATCTGAACTGATGCTACCATTTTATGAGCTTTCCAGCAAACCATTCATAAAATCCACTTTTGTGGTTCATCTCAATCACTGGATTTCCTGAACATTTCTCATAGAAAAAAAGACCTTTCTTCATTTTTATTGCATATGCATAGAGGAATAAGCTCACAGTTAAGCAAATTAAAGACTTAAGTGTCACATTATCAGGGAAAAAAGTCATCAAATACTATACAGACTATGCTGGGCAACTTTCCAAGCCCTCATTGCTTCTCTGTTAAAAGAAAATCTTGTGAGCAAAAAGGAGGTCAGAGGTCACCATATACTCTAATATATGGATTCCAAGAAACTTAGTGAAGCTCATTCTTCCACAATTATTGTAATTAATTTTAATATCAATGTAAGCAGTACATTAATACTGTGGCTGTTTTTCTTTATCCTAGCTAGTTCTTCAGTAACAACAGAGAAAGACCAAGATTTACTTTCAATTTAAAGTACAATAACTAGACATTATAATTCTATCCTAATCCTCTAGTATAATCTGTCTATATCCCAGTCAAAATCCCTGTGATATTTGCAGTTTTGTATTTGTCTGGCTCTCTGGTCTTCAGGTGTACTGCCTTGATGCCTTTGTGGTTCCCTTCCTCATAGCGATATCCCTCTTCCTCTCTTTCTCTCCCTCACCCCCTGGCTGGCACACGTACCTATTGCCTAGTTATTGGCTTTTCCAAGACAGAGAATAAATGGTGAGCATTGTTTACCCAATTTTCAGACTGGAGATTCTTGAAGTAAGCATTACAATACTGTATCAGGATTGCAACAAGATATGAGGGCAGAGAAACCTGCTTTTGAATAACACAAGAATAAACTTTACACAATGCACAATAACATAAGGCTGACAATTTTAAGCAGGTAAATGTTACTTACTGAGTTGAAAACAATTTTGTTTGTGGATGTCTTGCCTACTCTGTAAGGCTTCATGTCAAAATCATTGAGACTGCCTTAGTTTGCTTCCTATTGCTGTGATAAAACAGACGAGAGAGGATAACTGATGGCTTCGTCTCCAGGTTTCTGCCTTAATTTGCTTTACAGATTTTCCTTTCCTGATGGATAGTTAGCTGTTAGATGAATTAAATAAACCATTTCCTCCTGATGTCTGTTTTGACCCATGTTTTATTATAGCAATAGAAAGCAATCTAAGATAGAAATTGTTGCCAGAGTGTAAGTTACTGTTGTGATAGACCTAACTATGCTGTTCTGGGGCTGAAGATCAGCTGTGGTTAATAACAGCACCACATTACTGAGACTAATCTAGAAAGTAGTTCATTGGGGTCATTACACAGAAGCTGTGGTACAGAAAGGGGCAAGGCTATATCTTAGGCAGGCAAGCAAACTTGCTAAAATTTAGTTTCCCAGGTGATACTGGTTTTGTTAACATGAAAACTTCAGGATTAAAAGGGTCCTAGAGGAAGCTGGGCTTGGTATCATGAGAGGCCATGGGTGAAGATGTGACCTTGGGTGCAATGGATACTCCAGAATTGAAGGATTTGTAGAAATGACAGTGATACTTGCTACCATATATTAGGACGAGTTCCTAAGGTACCATGGAAGGCGGCTAAGAAGCTATTAGTAAAGTGCAGCCTCAGTTATAGTGAAGACCCCAGCATATTAGATATAAGAGTGCGTGATAAGCTGGACAATGGTGGTGCATGCCTTTTATCCCAGCACTTGGGAGGCAGAGGCAGGCGGATTTCTGAGTTCGAGGCCAGCCTGGTCTACAGAG
>NC_034594.1:30395604-30415053 GCF_900095145.1 Mus pahari | reverse complement strand
AAAAAAAAAAAAAAAAAAAGAGTGTGTGATGACCCCCAAAGGATGTAGTAGAAAGTTATCTAGGACAGAGGCAAAAGGAAGACTATTGAAAAGCATAGACAGAAGTGATGGGAATCTTGAGGATGCGGGCCTGAGAGCCACTGCTGGATTTTTTTTCCTTTTCTTTCCTTCTTTGTTTTTATTACTTTAGTCTGGAGCCATGTATGTAGCCTCACTATGTAGTGTAGGGTGACCTCCAACTCACAGTTACCCTCCTGCCTCAGCCTCCAGAGTGCTGAGATTATAGGTGTGAGTGACTAAAATTGCAGTAATAAAAATATTTGACATTGATCATAGGGATTCAGTTTTCTTGTACTAATGAGGGTACTAACTAAAGCTTGTACAATTTGCATATTAAATTAATAAATTATATGTTGTATGAACATCCAAGTTAGGCTAGTCAATCATTTGTTCTAGTTATGTTTATAAGGAAGGATACTCCCCTCAGAGTCAGTACAGGAGATACATACCCACACACTAAAGTCTTCGTACAAAGGAGAGAGATTTATTACATTGAGGGGCAAGCAGGAGCTGCAAAGAAAAGCTGACAGTAAGTCGCAGTAACAAGTGCAAGAAGAGCAACAGAGGGCGTTTTTATAGGAGCATGTATTTAAGGGGAAAAGTGGGAGTCTATACTAGGGTGAGGTGGTAAATCCTGTTGGACTTGTTAGCCAATTAATGAATTTTGATTGTTAGAACTTGGTGTTTTATCTCAGGAATGAATCATTGGCTAAATAAGTAAACAGGCCTTTCAGGCTAGCTTTAGGAGTGTAATCTAACAGTTTAGCAAGATGGAGGAATGGTAGAGAAGGGAGAGGGGAGAAAAAGCCTGTCAGCAAGTGATTGCCATACTCAGGCCTGCTAGAGCCCTTCTATTTTGCTTAAAAATGTTTCATCTAATAAGAATTATTTTACGTATACGTTGATAGCTTAATATATTTTATGGACATGTGTTTCCCAGGATACAAAGCTTCATTTAATCCTTTCAGAGAAAATGACCACAATGTAAAGAGTGACACAGGGAGAGCCAAGCTATTAGAACAACCCAGAAACAACTTTCACAGTTATTTCTGTCAATCACAAATTCCAGGCATTTGCTTCTAACTCAATTTGATTCATCAAAAGGAACAATTGTTTATGTCAGATTCTTAGCAGAGTTAAATGTTTCATAAATAGCACTGACACTTGATTTTGTTGCTGACCACTCTTCTTTGGACAACCAATAAGAGCCTAAAGCATCATTTCAAGAAATACTTTAATTTCTCATCTCTTGTTTTTCTGTGCATAACAAAACTGCCTGGTCAGAATGGCTTGGAGACAAAAAATTAATTTCTTACAACTTTTGAGACTAGAAAGTAAAAATCCAATGGTGCTGCTATTTTCAGGGTCTGATGAGAGCACATATTCAGGTTACCCTTCCTGTTTATGTGTCACATGGTAGAGGTAGTGAATGAACTCTTTTGTTTTTCCTTTATAAGATGACAAGTGCCATTGACAAAAGATATATTCCTCTCATGAGCAAATTTTATCCCTAAAGATCCACTAAGTGCTATCACCTTGAAAAGTTAGGATTTTGAGAAACAGTTTAAGGGAGGAGGCATACATTTATGACAATAGCATATGGAGTATTGCCTTAGGGTTTACTGCTGGGAAGAGATGTCATGACCACAGCAAGCCTTATAAAGGAGACCATTTAATTGGGGCTGGCTTATTATAGTTCAGAGCATTACTAGTCCACTATCATCATGGTAGTCCACAGACAGAAAACATATAAGAGAGGGATCCAAGAATTCGACATCCAAATGGTCAGGCAACAGGAACAGAGAGACACAGTGGGCCTGACTTGAGCATCTGAAACCTCAAAGCCCACCTCCCAGGGACATACTTCTTCTAACAAGAACCCATCTACTTTATAGCCACATCTCTTAATAGTGGCAGTTCCTGTGAACCAACGGGCGTCATTTTCATTCAAACCACCACATTCTACTCCCTGGCTCTCATATCCACATCATAATGCAAAATGTATTTAGTCCAATTTCAAAAATTCTCATGCTCTATTACAGTCTCAACAGTCTTTAGAAGTCTGAAGTTCAAAGGCTCTTCTGAGACTCATGACACTCTCTTCATTGTGACCCTCTGTGACATCAAAATGAAGAAGTTACTGTATGTTTTGAACATACAGTAGCACAGAATATACATTATTCAAAGAGGGAAGAAAGGGAGCATAGTGAGGGAATACTGGACTGTAACAGACCAAAATTAGCAGGGCAAATTCTAAAACTTTGCATCTCTATGACTGACAGCAAAGAGTCCTTGGATTTCCAACTCTTTTCTGCTTTGTTGACTATAACACACTTTTATCCCTTGGGCTGGTTCCATACCCTTTTAGCTGCTCTCCTTGGCAGGTATTCCATTACAGCATCTCTAAGATCTTAGGGTCTTCAACAAAATTCAGGTCTTACTTTCACATTTTCAGGCAAAGATCTTGGGCCTCTGTGCACAGAGATCGCCCAACATATACCTAACAGCTTTTCTTAGCCTTGGAGGGAGATTCCACAAGCCATTTCTCATATCCTTGACTCTAAATCCAGAATCATGTGGTAGAAACTGCCAACTTCTGCTGCTTGGGGGGTGGAACTTGGTTCTCTTGTTCAGATACAATTTAACTGTTTTTCTCTTTCTGATGATTTCATTCATCGATTAAGCTTTTCTTTAATTCCTTTTCATGTGTTAGAAGCTTAGTTGGGTGGGGTTTTGCCTTGAAGTCACCACTTCCTTTATTCAATTTAGCATTATGTTTTTCCTTAATTTTTTATTTCCTTGTGCACTGGATTTAGCTCCCTTAGATTTTTCTAGTGCCCGCCTTTCTCCTTGAACTGTACGTTTTCTATTTTTCCTTTCTCAGTTTGCTTCTTTTCATTATAGACATGTTTAAAAATGGCTAGTAATTACTACAGGCCATAGTCAATACTAGGCTTTCTTGAAACTTCCTCTGCCAATGCCATTAATCCTAAATTTTTCAATTTAGTCTTAGGCAGATTTTTTTTTTTTTTTTGGACAGGGGAAGAAAGCAGCCACATTGTCCACCAAAATTTTTCAAGAATAGTCTTTAGGCTACTTTCTAGTATTCTTCTCATCTCAAACATCCTGAGCAAGGCTGTCATAGTTTACATTATTCTCAGCATCCCTGTCTTATACATTCCCCTACTAGAATTGCCCACTAAGCCCCTGTTCAAAATTTTCAAATCTTTTTCCTAGTCCAAAGTCTCAAATACTCACATTCTACCAACAAGTACATAGTCTGGTCTATCACAGAAATACTCCCTTTTCCAAAAAAGAATTAGAGATCTACTGGCACTGTTTGAAAGGATTAAGAGATGTAGACTTGTTAGAGGAAACATGTCACTGAGGTGGGGGAGCTTCAAGTTTTCAAAAGCTCAAGCCAGACCCAGTAGATATATTTCTTCCTGCTGACGGAAGATATGTATGTAAAAATCATCAGTTACTATGACTACATGCTGCAATGTTCCCTACCATGAAGAAAATGGATTCAACTTCTGCTGTTGTAAGCAAGCCTCAATTAAATGCTTTTCTTTATAAGAGTTTCCATGGTCATGATATGTCTTCACAGTAATAGAAAGCCGACTAAGACACGGACTTATTACCAAATATTAATTCTGTTATAAGGTATGCTGATAAATCTCAAATTTTATATATAGGAAAACAGTAATCCTTATAAAAATAATTAAACTAGGTCAAAAGGAAAAGTTTTAAACCATTACTAGCCAGTTTTCTTTTATACATTAGAATACATTATCACAATACATGTTTCATATAGATATGGTAATGCCCATAAATTCTGTGATTTTTCTGTTTTTCTGTAAAGTACAGTTATCTATAGATCATGCTCAAAAGCTAAGATAGATTATAAAACATATCACAAAGAATTAGATTATAATATCAACCTTTGGGTGTTAACAAGAATATTATATTGTGTTAATTTATCCTGTAAAGACTGGACATTCTTCTTCCTCCAAGCACAGAGACGTTGTATTCAAAGTAATTTAATTTGCTTTTATATTTGATGAAGACTATTATGTGGGTGAAAATTAAAATGTCAGAGAAAGTTCTTTCCTATATTAAAAAATGTGACATTAGCTATAGCCTCATTGGCAAGAATTTATATTCTGCAAATGAAATATTTAACTTCCATCATAGACCTACTACAATCACTTTTTGTGCACCCTTATGATTGGGAGGTGGTGACATTCTTTGAATAGAGCAGATAGAATAGAAAGATAAGTTCCCTTAAAATGCAGCTCCTAGAACAAGAGTCCAAGAGGCTTAAAGAATAAAGGCTCATAAGGAAGTGACTTGAAATGGTGATTACCACCACCCCATTAGTGTTTTTATGTATCAGTGGATGTACAAACTATTGTTACTATCTGTTCTCCATGAGTATGCAACAGTTAGGAAAAGCACAAATATAACAATTTTAATTTTGGCACTGCAATACAATAGAACTGTGAACCCAGCCTTATAAAGGATGGTGCATAGTTTGCTTTACCTTAGCATAGCGAAGTTTTAGAACATTTCAGTAATTGTCACTTACAAATGAAGGCAATGCAAATCACTTCTGTGGGTGACCTACAATGACTCAAATTATTTATGTAAATATAGTTGAACCTAATTGGTATGTTTTACTTATAGATTGGATTGTTCTATATAATACCACATAATTTGTTCATTCTTCGTTGTTCTGAACGCCACTGTTTCATAGGCTGACAGGAGTATGGGGCTGTTTGTATACATCAGTAATGTGTTCATTAAATGGAGAGAACTCTAAATGAAAGGGTATGGAGTACTAACACTCCTCTATTGCTGGTGGGATTGTAAGATGGTGCAACCTCTCTGGAAATCAGTCTAGCAGTTCCTCAACTATGAAATGTTCTTTCGTAATAAGAAAGTTGTTTGAAAGTGAGTTGGAGGTTCCTAAAAGAACGCTAAAATTATTTGTCAGGCTATAATGCACCCTTTCTTTCTAAAACAGAAGGAAAAACTCTACAGCTCATTCCCCGTGGGGAGTCCAGAAAAGCCAGAGACCACTGGTAATTTTCTACCTCTCTGGGTTCTATTTACTAGCTTCATTTACGTTCTTTAGTCATGCCCTCCAGAGAGTGTTAGATATTAGTAGGTCTCAGTAGTCCAAAACTTTAAAAGATGTGTTTCGCCAAAGAACTTTGCAAACCCTTTTTATAAGACATAAAATAAAATGTGCACATGCAGAATTTCTAGGAAAATTTGTAGTTGTCAGGGACTGAGAGAGATGGCTCCGCACATAGGTGGTTTGTTTTTGTTTTTGTTGTTGTTGTTGTTGTTTTTGTTTTCTGTATCTGATGACTTCCTGAACCCACAGAGGAAAAACATGTCTCCTCCAAGGTGACCTTTGATCTCCACTTAATTAATTAGTTAGTTAATTAAAATAAGCCCACTTAATTAATTAGTTAATTAATTAAAATAAGTAAATACATTTAAAAATATTTGAAACTTGGCTATAGGTTCAAATCTCATTTTTGTTGTATGTGACATATAGGTCTTTGACGAGTTAATCACTTGAATCTGAGTCCCTGTATATCATGGAATGATAGAAGGATAGAATCTTTTTATAGAACTACTTTGATGACCACTTAGCAACAGGTCAGTATTTCCCAGTAGGTCTTAATATTGATCAAATATTGATTATTTTTCCTTATGCTTTTCTACAAACAGAATGGATACAGCCTCCCTTTGTAGTCTCTTTGAGGCAAAGAGACAATTATTGTTTTTGTTTCCTCTTTCAAAATTTAGCCTCGCACCTTGTTCATGCTATTCTGTAACTGTGGCTTAAGCTAAATTGATAATTAAATTATGGAATGAGTGCATAGTTCAGTGTTAGAAGAGTTGCCTATAATTTATGAAGTCCTGTGGTTAATCCTCACCACCGCCAAAGGTTAATCTACTTGTTTTATCAAACACACAGTAGTTAACTGTACAGATATAAGGTTAATTGTATCAACGTAAGAATCAATATAATGAATAAAAATGAGGCAAGATGCATTACTATACCATGAAATTAAAACTATAATGGTTGAGTGTGATAATATTTAAAGCAAATTAATTGAGCAAAAAAAAATTTGAGGTTTCCTGGATATTTTCTTTCTGTCTGTATTAAAGGTATTTGGATCTATAACTCTGAGCAATTTTGTTTGTTACATGGACAGTCATGTTAAGCTTTTGCATTTGTCATAAAGTGATTAAACTACAAGATATCTAAATTGCCATTGATTACAGAGAATGTGACTTAAACAAACTCTACCTATATTCGACTTTTATGTTATTATACCATTATTCACACTTACCTATCTTTGTATTTTCACACAAATTTTACCTCACATATAAATAGAAAATCCTTATTCAGAGTTATGTGTATACAAACATAGTCCATGTTAGAAAGAACATAGCAAAGTATGGTAATGTTTCAAATTACAATGGTGTAGTTTTTGGCTTTTTCTCTCAGTCTTACATGCATAAACGATTCAATGTTTATGTCTGTGTTGCAGTATCATTCCCTGTGACTGATATATGGAATTTTGTTTATAAACAGACTTGAATTTCATTTCCTGGTAGATAAATTATACATTTATATCTCCATATACTTAAAATTTATTATTGAATATGCTACATATCTGTATATATTCACAGCCCTATATATATTATTATATACACATACATATATGTGTACCATATATATATGAATTTATATATGGAGGATACAAATATACAAATAAACATAAACACAAATGCATAATAAGTGTGTAATCAGTGTTATATATGTGTGTATTCAAATATGGAGGAGCAAATACACACAATTTATGTTATATATGTGCTTAGGTATGCGTGCTAAGGCTGTGACAGCTTTGTGTATTAGGTTTTCCCCTTTTATCATTATTTGGCATTTAGTCATCAAACCCTAGTCATCAGGCTTGCATAGCCAAACTGTTACCAGCTGAGACATCTCAGTGGCCCTAGATCTCCATCTGTTTTTATATAACTGAAACAAATTATATCTATAACTGATATGTTTGTAACCAACTCTATTTTTAGCTAATTCTGCATGTTAATTAAAAACACCTTGTTACCATAGTTTCAAAAACTTATTTTTATTTATGTATCATGCTTAAGTAAGTCTTGAAATTAGGATTTGATTTTCCTCCACATTCCCATTAAGTGTAACACCATGAATATTTCCTACCAGTTTGTATTTTCTGTATTTTAAAAATCACTTTCTAAGGATAGATTTCCATAAATGGAATTATTGAACAGAAGAAAATAAATGTTTTGAGGCTCTCTATTACCCAATGCAAATTGCTGTCATAAAAGATTGAACTCAAATTTAATTCTCAAGAATTCTACATGAAGATATCATTCCCTATACTCTGTTTATACTTTGATCACTGAGTATTTTCAAAATCAAGTATAAGGCAAACACTAACTTTGACAGTTGTTAGACGGGGCATATTTATTGCTATTTTATTTGCATTAGAAAAATGAGTGATGGCTCATTATGTATCTTCCCCTATTTGCAACATGTGTGTTTATATAATTTTCCAATTTAATCCCACCACATTTTCTGACTTTAAAGAGGCAGGATGCTCCACTCTTCAGTGACTCATCTGATCATGCAGATGGTGCCAACCATAAAATGATTTGTTTTCCTGAGCTGAATTGATTATTTTCCTGTGAAAAAAATCTCAGGGAAATGAATTCTAAGTGATGTGACTTGTCCAATTCCCAGAAGCATAATGATTTCAGAAGAAAGAGTTATTTTGGGTTATAGATTATTTTCAAAAGCAAATATTTATGTAACTCAGAAAAGTCAGTTTTCACATACAAATTTACTCTTCTATGTTATATAAGGAGTCCAGTTGTGAAATTGCCTCATATTTTTTCACTATTGACACTTCAATATCATTTTATTTCTTTTGAATCAATCCCCTTTTCTGTTTTCTTTAGCAATTGCAAACCAACAAACATTGAGTTCAGACCAAATTTCTAAATATATTTACTTGGGGAGTCTTTTTTTCTCTTCTTAGAAGTGACTAACAGCTGCCTACAAAGCCAGCACATGTGGGTTGTGTCTCTGCATTCCAGCTTTGGCAGTCAGCTGAGGTACCCTATTCTTCCTCCGCATTGCACAGTGCTCCATTACTACACACTCTGCACACATTTTCTCCTTAGTCACACTCAGTGTTTCTGTAGATGATCATTCATAGAAGGAAGTGTTAAGGACCTTCGAGAGGATTGTGTTTTATTATTTTGTTGTTGCTTAATTCAAGGTGTGTTAGAGTTACTGATTAACATGATTTGTTTTGTCTGTTTTTTGTTTTGTTTTGTCTTTAGTTTTTTTTGGGGGGGGTTGGCTTGTTTGTTTTGCTATGCGGTCTATTATTGCAGAACTGTGGGAGTGTCTCTGACGTTCAGCATTGTGGGGCTTTAGTGAGACAATTAAGAGAGCTAGTACACTGCATAAGCATACAGGGAGCATCCTCTAAATAGGTGAGATCAACATCATTGATACCCTGTCAGTACCTTTTGTTTGAAAGTCTATATTTTGAGAAAAAAAATAACAAAAACACATTTTAGAAAGTGAAAATAAGAGACAGATGCCTTGTTTTTGAAATAGGGTCATATTGTGGTTGCTAGACTAACAGAGCAATTACTTGTTTCATGGTTATTTTTCTGTATTCATTAGTATCAGCCCCATGACACTGGTTTCTATACAGTGCTAGGCTCAGCTGACAGTGAAGATTGGCAGACATAACCTGAGGACTAATATCTAAGAACACCTGAAGGATACAGTTCTGCCTTGCCTTGAAGAAGCAGTAACCACCCTCCCTGTCTCCCTGTAGAAAAAGAAGTTGGGATAGATGTGCATCCATCTATGTGGCTTCATTTCTCTTGCTCACAGACATTTTGCAGGGGCTACAGGTAGATATACTATGCTCTATTTTCTGACTTTCCACCCTTTTCCTTGAGAACTGTGATGGTTTGTATATGCTTGATTCAGGGAGTAGCACTATTAGGAGGTCTGGCCTTGTTGGAGTAGATGTGTCACTGTGAGCATGGGCTTAAGACCATCATCCTAACTGCCTGGAAGTCAGTCTTCCACTTAGCAGCCTTCAGATGAAGTTGTAGAACTCTCAGCGCTGCCTGTGCCATGCCTGCCTGGATGCTGCCATGCTCCCACCTTGATGATAATGGACTGAACATCTGAACCTGTAAGCCAGCCCCAATTAAATGTTGCTTTTTATATGACTTGCCTTGGTCATGGTGTCTGTTCACAGCAGTAAACCCCTGACTAATACAAGAACCTGGAGCTTGCTGATTTTGGTTAGGCTGGTAAGCACAAAGCCCTATTGATCCTCCTATCTCCGTTCTCACTCTCTAAATGCTATCATGATGGAACTTGGAGTATACCATGCAGTTTATATGTGGGTACCAGAGTCTAAACTCAGGTTGGTTCAAGAGCTTCTAAGAAACTGGGTCTTGACCATCAACGGTAGAAAGGGAGGTCATAAACTTCTAAGAATCTGAATGTCCCTCTTTCTGCCACCATGGACTGGTATGCTTGTCTTTAACTACTGTGATGACACTGCATGGAGCCTGACACACCATGGCTCAGAGAAGGCATTTCTGAATATAGAAGGACATTTGGAAAAGGAAAACAGGAAATGACAGTAGACAATACTAGATACACACACACACACACACACACACACACACACACACACACACACACACATAAGATAATAAGTTGACCTGTGACTTTTCCAAACATCTCTAGTATTATTCATCCCTCCACCATCCTTTTCTCCTTGTAATATCCTTCTTACTCCATCCAAAGTTAAATCCCTACTTTCCATTTACCGCATTTTTATCTTTTTAAATTAATTACTTACTTAATTTATTTATTCATTTAATAACTGTGATTCCAAAGTAAAGGCAGTCTTATCAGAGAACATAAATATTGTTTCTTTTTAAAATTCTATGCTAACATGTGCTACAAGTCATTTAAGACATCCAACACCTTTTTGATTGGGCATTATATTTATGTATTATGAGCAGTCATAGAAACAGTATTTATGTTAAAGTAATATAATTTAGAAATATGAATTTTAATTATTTATGAACTAGATAAACATAATTTGAGCCTATTTTTGTGAGATATTATGCACCTTTGTGAAGTACTTTTAAAATTCTCCCCAAAAGGAAGCTATGTGGAATATAATTTGTCACTGACTACATGAATCAGAAAGCAATATATTGGCAGTTTACAAACTGCATACCTTATTTCCAGGTATGCTACTATTTTATATTGCCTGTATCATAGTTCACTAACAGAAAATAAAAAGATATTTATTACAAGCATTACCATAACAACTTTAGTAGAACAAAAACCTATGAATAGAATTTCTTGAGAAGTACTTCAGTTATATTATTTTGGAGAAAGTATTGTTATTCATTTAATTATATTGAAAATAGGCAATGAAATACAAAGGCCTCAAGGTTATACATCTGCAGTGCTTGTTAGTGAATTAAGTAATTAAATCAAACTTGCATAGTTTTAATTTTGATAAGTTGAACAGAGCATTTTAATCTAAATATTTCACTAAATTTAAAACCTATGCTTCTTGCTTAGTGGAGGAAAATGCTTTAAGAAGCATTTTACAACAAGTTCATTTCCTAGTAGATGAAACTGAACACATCTAATCCTGTTTTGCTTTTTCCCATGTGCTTGAAACTTAAGGATGGTTTTGGTACTAACTTATCTCTCACTAGAACACCTCACAGTACTAACAGGTAATTTTGTTTCCCAATTAGTGAAAACTATGTAGTGCGAGAAAAGTTTCAAGAAATGATTATTTTTTTGATGTAATGCTTTATTCAGCAGATATTTTGGGTTTGTTTAGACTTTTTGTTTTTCCTTTCTTTTCTTTATTTACATTTCAAATGCTATTCAGAAAGTTCCCTATACCCCACCCCCGCCCCTGCTCCCCTACCCACCCACTCCCACTACTTGGCCCTGGCCTTCCCCTGTGCTGAGTCATATAAAGTTTACAAGGCCAAGGGGCCTCTCTTCCCAATGATGGCTGATTAGGCCATCTTCTGCTACATATGCAGCTAGAGACTCGAGCTCAGGGGGTAGACTTTCTTAACTTGGAATCCTCTTTTCTTTCAGATAAGTATTCTGTTTGTTGCTACTGTTTTGGTTTCCAAACATAGAAGTTGCTTCTTTAAGTCATACCAATTTATATTAGAGGACCTTGTGGCAAAAGGTTATTTCAGGCAAGCATAAAGATGAAATCAGCGTAAACTGCCCACTTTCATATTTTTGATGAACCTTGGTTCTTACCTATCCATAATGATACAAATTGACATATTCATGGTTGGGGAAATGGGACCAAATTCAAGCCATTAAAATGGACTTAGAAGAAAATACATTTTTAAGTTCCATTTGAGGCAGTCCCAAATTGAATGAAATGACTTATTTAAGATACATTGAACAGGCAATAAAAGTTTTGATTCAGTGTTATGCAAAAGGTCACATTGACTGTCAGCAAGGAATGAGTAATTGGAGAGCAAGACAACTGAGCTTGAAGTGGGAATTAGTGGGGATAGCCAAGATCCAGTCGGCTCCTTTATCAGTATCTTGATCTACATGCAAAAACCCATGCAAACAGGAGCTATTGCTGTACAGCAATGCACTTAGCATTCGAAGTTGTTAAATATTATGCAATATAGGGCCAATTCAAAAGAAGAAATAGCTAACCAGCTCCCTTACAGGCTGTGTATGATCTGGGTAGTCCTAAGGTGGCTAGTGTAGGACTGAAAGATTTAAAACCTGGTAGTTGTTAAATCCAAGAGACTTGATGTCTCAGAAGTCTCAATCTGGCACTGGAGATCTGGGGTATTCCTAGAGAATCTACTGCTCTTCTGCATATTTAGTATTGCTGAAGAAGTATGGAATGATTCAGCAACAGGGTTCATTAACTGGACAGTGAAACTGAGGGCAGGCAGGCAAAGGCAAAGGTTCTTTGGCCTATGTACTTTTATCTGGAATGTCACAAGAAGATATGGCCCAAATGAGAAGAGTCCACTTACTTTGAATATTATGATGAAATTCTCTCACAGAACTGCACAGATACATTCCCCTTGCTTCTTTTGATTCCAGAGCCAGTTAAACTGACAACCTGTGGGAACAAAAAAAGGAGGCCCGGGGGAAGTGGGGAAAGGGAAAAGGACCACACCCTGCCAGAGTTTTACCTATCCTCTGGTCTGTCAGGTGTGGGAGGGTTGCTATCAATCTTCCACTCATCCCTGGGTGGGCATTCCTCTATCCCACTCTTCAGGGGTGGCCAAGGCACAGCCCTACCTGGGGAGCCCTGGAGCTCCTTTGCTAAAGCCACCAGGGTTAAAGGAGAGAGGGTTGAGGGAAGAGGCTCGCAACACCTGCAAGAGTGAGTCCAACAGATATTGACTGGAACACAGGAAGGCCTTCTAAAGGGAGATTAGAAACGGCTCATTAAGAGGAAAGCCTGTCCCATCCTCTATGGTTTAAGAGATTTATTATAGAAGTGCAGGGAGAAAGAGGAGAGGAAGAGAGAGAGAGACAGAGAGAGAGAGAGAGAGAGAGAGAGAGAGAGAGAGAGAGGCTAGAGAGAAAGAGAGTAATAGGGAGAGAGGAGAGGAGAAGACAAAGAGAAAGAAGAGAGGAGAGAAGACAAAGGGAGTGGAGAGAGGGGGAGAGAGAGGGGGATAAGAGGGAGATGAATAAGAGTCAGAAGTAAGAGCATAAGAGGGCTATGTGGGGCTGAACAGCCCTTTTTATGGCCTTTACTGTTGCTAGTTAACTGAGGAGTTTAGCCTGAAGGTCAGAAGCTTGGACCATTGTCTACATGACTACTGACCCTGTTTCTCTAGTGGGGGCTGTGGGGTTACTAACTTAGGCAGGATCCAGAGTTCCAGGAGCATGAGGGAACACCTACCGTGTCATGAAGGTGAATTATCACACCAGGGTTCAGACCTTAGCTCAACTGGAGACCAGCCTGCTATTCCCCACAACATCTGACGTTGGGCATTATGTTGGGGAAGGCCATTTTTTGCTTGAACATTTCTTGTTTCTTTCTCTGCTTCTTTGCCTCCAGGATGGGAAGTGGTCTATTCTGCTATGCTCTCCCATGATGTATGAATGCTTCTGGAACCATAACCTAAAACATATCTTCCCTTCCTTACAGTTTCCTTTAAAGTATTAGTCATACTAGTGATAGCAAATTAATGAAATGATAAGACCATATATTTGAAATCAATAGTTTGTACTTAAGAAGAAGAATATTAAATGATGAAATAAGAAATAGCAGGAAAATAGTTAATCAGGACCGGTAGGTCTAACCTGTAACTCAGCTACATGAGAGGCTAAGAAAAGAACTAAAAGTTTAGTATTTGTTTGAACTTCGAAGTGAGTTCACGTTTGTCTATATGACTTAATGAGATTCTGAATAAAAAATAAATCAGCGTATGTAGCTTAATTTTACACTACATGTTTAGAATGTATGAGAATATGGGCTCCATCACTATAACCATTAAGACATTATGGTTAAGATATATATATATATATATATATATATATATATATATATATATATATTACTAAGTATTATAATATTTTAGATACTGTATCTCTGAATTTCATGTCATTATGTATCTTA
This sequence comes from Mus pahari, assembly GCF_900095145.1. Taxonomy (NCBI): domain Eukaryota; kingdom Metazoa; phylum Chordata; class Mammalia; order Rodentia; family Muridae; genus Mus; species Mus pahari. The sequence goes on along the minus strand of NC_034594.1, from coordinate 30,401,209 downwards.
ACAATTAATATAGCTAAAAATAGGATTTCTCTGTAAGCTTTCTCTAAAATATGATTAGAATAATGATTCTAGGATATGTTATTGTAAAATCCAAATTTTGAAAATTGAGAAAGAGTCTTCAAATTTAGACATGTCCAACTTGTGTTTTGTTGGTTGTTTAAAGCCAAAACAGCTCTAATACAATACAATACAATAAAATACATAAGATGTCTTAACATTATACATTTTCAATCTTCTTAAAATTGATTATGTATTAAGTTTCTTTCATATAGTATCCATTTTGATTTCCTTATTTCCCCTTCCTAACACTTTCTATCCTTCTAACTTCTCTACTCATCACAAATTAGACTCTCCGACCCTACCTTTTTTCCTCTCAAAAAACACATGAAAATCAAAACATACATAAAAAGTAGAGCCATGAAAATAAAAATAAATGAAAAATAATAAGAAAGAAAAAACTCATCCAAACCAAACAAAAGGATCACCAAGTCATGGAATCTGTTTTGTGTTGGATAACTCTTCTTGGCCATGGAGCCCGCCCTCAGTGTGGTTGATAGATCCACTGCATGTGTGCTGGAAACTGAACCCATGAGCTTTGCAGGAACAGTGAGTGCTCTTAATTGCTTAGACATCTCCCAAACACGTAATTTTAAATATATACATCTGCCATTGGAATACCCTTCTTCATTATCCCCCAAGTAATTTCCTTTAGATTTGTCTTCATTTTATGTAAGGAACAGTTGGTTTAATTTAGGAATCTGTCTTTTCCTGTTTTTTTCTTATTTTTTTCTTTTTGAATTTCAGTATTGCATGACAGAAAACTTTAGGCATAACTGTGTGAGAGAGAAAAATTTAAATATCCCACGGACCCTCTCAGACATCAATTTACAGTCTGTTTTCTACTTGGTCATATTTGCAACATCCCCTTTAACAATATACTCTAAAATCTTAGTATAATTTAATGTTTTATATTAAATCATGTGTGAATTTATATCAAACACAGAAAACTTAGGGAAAAGTGATTTTTTTTATGTACAAATTTTCACTTATTTATAGGGTCTCTTCTGTTTCAACATGTAAAAGCATGAAACGTTCCATTATTTTTCTAATTTTAATTTGCACATGCTCAAATAATTTGTACAATATAGGAAGAAAATAGTAAATAAAACCATCATATCATCATAGAGAACGTATTTTTGTGGTTAGTTTAAAATTTTGTTTTGAATGTGTGTGTGGAGGCATTGTACAGATTTCTGTAAAAGTATCTTAAATATAGACCAGGTTCAATGTCCAACTCATGGTTCTTCTCATACAGGATCAGGGTATTACAAAATTAGTTTTTTTTGTTGTTGTTGTTGTTGATGATGTTATTATCTACAGCATTTCTTTTTAGATTACAATACAACAAAGCCCCAGTAATTTTATTCTTGGAAAATCTTTACCCCCTTCTCTTAATATTGTGGAGAAAGAAGTATTTGAGTCATCATAAATCTACTCAGTTTGTTCATTCCTACACTCACATTGATATAAATTAGGTGACCATTGGAAATGACAACTCATGGTGTCCATTACCAAACAGAATATGATCCTCTGAGTTCTCCACAGATTTTGAGAATTCAGAAAACAAAAATAAATAAATAAAAATAAAAATAAAAGAGAAAGAACTAATGAAATTGTTAAATTATATCGTTATAGAAACTATACATAAAATTCTACCTTCTCTATCCATGTCTCTCCTTGTGAGCTTTATTTTTCCTTAAGGAGGTGAGTTTTTTTTTTATTATTATTATTATTTAGAATTAAAAGGATTCTCTCTTAGATACTTAACACTTTAAAAGGTAATTAGCCTTTTATTTCCTTTTATTGTTATGGATGAATATGTATATTTATTATTGTATTTTTAACTTAATGTAAGATAAAGACTTCCACCAGCCTTGAGTAGGATAAATAGACCTTAAGTGTTTGCCACAGTTGTTCTTCCTCTGACTTTGGTGGAGTTAGCCAACCTAGGTGCAGTGTTCTGCCTTGCAGCACCTGCAATTTCCTATAGGAGCAGACTGCCCTCTGAGCTTGCTTTGCAACATAATCCAGTTGAAACAAAGGATGGGTCTGTGGGCTCTCCCTATATAAATACAGTGCTGAATATTAAACTTTGAGCCTTGATCAGAAAACTTTGTCTTGGCTTCATCCTTCTCTTTCCTGCTTGTCCTTTTTCATTCCCAGCCTCCCTTTCAGGTACCCAGTTCAACTAAAGCTGCTGGATGGCTACAAAAGACAATTAAATATACCAACTATAAAAGTTTATTTCTTTTATTCAAACTTAAACACTGTGGTTTATTGCCAGCTTGAAAAATAGTAAAATATTTAAAAAGCTACAGTTGCAAGATAACTAAAAGTAACAATCTCTCATCAATTTAGTGAAATGAGAGAACAAAAGATTGATCACAGAACAATAGTTATAACAAGACACAGAAACGATTTACTGTAAACAGCCCATCAAAAAGACAGGAAATAGTCCAAACATTTCAATGGTAGAATATAAATGCCTTGTATATCTGTAATAGAGATGTTATCCCATTTAATCTATTTTTAAAAGATTAAAATAAATCACTATACTTAGAAATGAATTAATATTTTCCCTCTAAGCCAATGAAAGCAATTAAAACAATGAATAAAATAAAGCATGTTGCAAGGTAGAGATTTGATATTCTTTGTATTATATATTTGTTTTCTCTTTATATGGGAATATTGTCTCAAGATTATAATCTATAGTGCTGATTTAATGTTGGTCATTCACACTTTTAATCCCATTTATGGAGTCCCACATTTCAAAATGCTGGAGGTCAAGGGTTATATAATGTTTATGTCTAAATTATTTGAAACATTTTTTAATGTTGAATTTCAAAATTACTTAATTTCAATACTGATTTAGTCACTCATATGTACATACACACACACACAGACATACACACACACACAGACACACACACACAGACACACAATTTCAGAATAAAGTTGTGTAAGCAGTAATCATTATCATTATTACCTAACCTCTGGCTAGGTAAGTCTTAAGTCATAGACTCTAAGTGAGAACTCTTATGTGGATATAGTCATGAGACGACACTGAATGACTTTTTGCTACATCCACAGATTTTCTTGTAGTAGATGGCACAGAAGATTTACAATTCTATGATAACAAACAAAATTTATTTCCTAAAGAAAATTTGTCAAGTAAAAGTTTGCATTCAATTTTCTATATTCAACAAGAAACTATTTCATCTGGATATATGAAAATTATTTCTACTGTGATACACAACATGGTAGCTATGCTAACCTAAAAGATAAAAATCCAAGTGCAGGAGGTGTTTATGGGAGAGGGCATCATTTTCTTGCTCTATTCTACCATGGCATATACTTCCAAGTGTAGAGACCCATTTCACTCAGACAGATTATAACTGCTAAAATGTTCTGGTATATAGATTTCCTCCTCTTTGTGGCACTGCTGAAATAAATAGCTAATACTTTAAGAACCTGTGCTCTTTACCAACTGATTGAACTATGTACAAGATTTGCAATAATTTTCTGTTGTGTTATTTTGATTTCTCTGTAGTCTTACTAAAGTTTACTTACTAAGCTTGCTGAAATTTCAGGTACCTAGAAACAAAGAAATGGCAGCATGAAGTCTGTCATTCACTGGTAGCACACTGCAGGAGCCAGTGAGAAGCTCCAAGGAAAAGAAAGCCCATCTGCTGCGTCCCTGCTCAAAGTGATCATTACTGTGACATTCACAGATTTCATAGTACAAAGAACTTAGACAGATTTTATACAAAATATCGAAGTTGAGTTACACACAGATTTAAATTTAATCATTAAGCGTTGGAGGAAGTGAGGGGAAATTTTGAGAGAATTTTAAGAACATTTATTAACACCAATATATTTAGAGTTGCTTTCTGTCTTAATATCTCTCAATTTATTGGGAATGAATTTCATAGGAATGAATGGAATTACTTTTATAATATTTCCCCCAGATGATATTCTTTGCTCCATAGTGAAATAAAATATAAAATATTTACAATATAATATATTCAGCAAAGTATATTCTTTCATTTAAGTTTATATACTGTTTTTAACCTTTTCAAAGTATCTATGATAAACTATAAAAGACTTTATATAGTTTATGTTTGTTGATTTTAAATGACATTATATAATAGCTGAAATAATTATAATAATTTCTCAAACATCCAGTGGATAGATTACTTTCCTCTCTTTAAAAATATTTTATTGAAAAAGTTTGACATGATATTACATACTTTTTTCTAATCACTATTTTAAATAACTTATCAAACAAAAGAGTCATTAGGTAACTCAGGCTAGTCTTGGATAGTCATTCTTCAATTCTGACTTTTTGGAGATTTAACATACAGAAATATTACAGATTGACTAATATGACCTTTTTTTTTAAAAAATGAAAACTCCTGTGTTTATTTATCTGTAAAATTTGTTATAACAATCTAAAATAATTTATGATTTCTTTCCTTTTGCTGTTGCTCAGTGCTTCTGAAGCATTGACCAAGCTCATTCTATTTGCTTGTGCAATGCTGCTTTTCTCTCATGCAATGAGGGGATACACTAGGGAAACTGTTTTACTAGACTGTAGCTTACTTTAGTCCAGACCAAACTGGTTCGTTTTATTCTTTTCAAATCTAACAGTACACGATCATCATCATTGTCATTGTTGTCATCTCCTCTTCCTCCTCATCCTTTTTAATTTTTTTATTTTTTGTTTTGTATTTTAATTAGATATTTTCTTCATTTACATTTCAAATGCTATCCCAAAAGTCCCTTGTACCCTCCTCCCCACCCTGCTCCCAAACCTACCCACTCCAGCTTCCTGGCCCTGGCATTCCCCTGTACTGGGGGGATATGATCTTCTCAAGACCAAGGGCCTCTCCTCCCAATGATGGCCAACTAGGCCATCCTCTGATACATATGCAACAAGAGACACATTTCTGGGGAGGGGGGGTACTGGTTAGTTCATATTGTTGATATGGTTGCAGACCCCTTTAGCTCCTTGGTTACTTTCTCTAGCTCCTTCTTTAGAGGCCGTGTGTTCCATCCAATAGATGACTGTGAGCATCCACTTCTGTATTTGACAGGAACTGCCATAGCCTCTCTAGAGATAGATATATCAGGGTCCTGTCAGATAAAGCTTGCTGGCATATATAATAGTGATTGGGTTTGGTGGTTGTATAAGGGTTGGATCCCAAGGTAGGGCAGTCTCTGGATGGTCCTTTGTTCTGTCTCAGCTCTGAACTTTGTCTATGTAACTCCCTCCAAGGATATTTTGTTCACCATTCTAAGAAGGAACGAAGTATCCACATTTTGGACTTCCTTCTTCTTGAGTTTCAAGTGTTTTGTAATTGTATCTTAGGGAGTCTAAGTTTTTGGGCTATTACCCATTTATCAGTGAGTGAATATCATGTGTGTTCATTTGTGATTGGGTTACCTCACTCAGGATGATATCCTCCAAATGCATGCATTTGCTTAAGAATTTCATAAATTCATTACTTTCAATTGCTGAGTAGTACTCCATTGTGTAAATGTA
>NC_034594.1:30392512-30395593 GCF_900095145.1 Mus pahari | reverse complement strand
TTGAGAGTTTTGCTGGGTATAGTAGCCTGGGCAGGCATTTGTGTTCTCTTAGGGTCTGTATAACATCTGTCCAGGATCTTCTGGCTTTCATTGTCTCTGGTGAGAAGTCTGGTGTAATTCTAATAGGTCTGCCTTTACATGTTACTTGACCTTTTCCCCTTACTGCTTTTAATATTCTATCTTTATTTAGTGCATTTGTGCACTAAATCTGATTATTATGTGTCAGGAGGAATTTCTTTTCTGGTCCAGTCCATTTGGAGTTTTGTAGGCTTCTTGTATATTCATGGTCATCTCTTTCTTTAGGTTAGTGAATTTTCTTGTATAATTTTGTTGAAGATATTTACTGGTCCTTTAAATTGAAAATCATCATTCTCATCTATACCTATTATTCCTAGGTTTGATCTTCTTCTCATTGTGTCCTGGATTTCCTGGATGTTTTGAGTTAGGATCTTTTTGCATTTTGCATTTTCTTTGATTGTTGTGTCCATGTTTTCTGTGGACTCTTCTGCAGCTGAGAGTCTCTCTTCCATTTCTTGTGTTCTGTTGCTGATGCTCGCATCTATGGTTCCTGATTTCTTTCTTAAGATTTCTATATCCAGAGTTATCTCCCTTTGTGATTTCTTTATTGTTTCTCCTTCCATTTTTAGATCCTGGATGGTTTTGTTCAATTCTTTTACCTGTTTGGTAGTGTTTTCCTGTAACTCTCAAAAGGATTTTTGTGTTTCTTCTTTAAGGGCATCTAGCTGTTTACCTGTGTTTTCCTGTATTTCTTTCTTAAAGTCCTCCATCATCATCATGAGAAGGGATTTTAGATTCATGTCTTGCTTTTCTGGTGTGATGGTGTATCCAGGACTTGCTATGGTGGGAAAATTTGGAGCTGATGTTGCCAAGTAACCTTGGTTTCTTTTGCTTCTGTTCTTATGCTTGCCTCCTGCCATTTGATTATCTCAAGTGCTTGCTGCCCTCAATATATCTGATTGGAGCCTATCCTTCCTATAATCCCATTGATTCAGGACTCCTGAGAGTCCAGCTTTCACTGTGATCCTTTGATTGCAGGCTCCTGTGAACCTGAGATTCTGTGTATGTCAGAGTTCTTGGCAGTTTAGCTTCCTTTGAGACCCTGAGATCCCGGTGTAACCAAGCTCCTGTTATCCTGGGATCCTGTTATCCTAAGATCCTGGGTGTGTTACAGTGTCTGGAAGTGGTGTCTTCTCTGAGGACTGTGGAGATGTCTGGTTTGTTAGAAACCAAGGTGAACCAGTATGGATCAGAAGGAACCTGAGCCTCTGGTCAGGCAGGGCTCCCTTGTCCTTGCTCCTGCTGTTACAGGCCCATCACCATTGGTTTGGAACAGATGTTGTGTTCCACTGATCCTAAGATTGAGTCGAGAGTTCTCTGGGGACCTTGGGGGTGTCTGCAGATTCATGCCCAAAGTGACCTGGAGCTGTCTCCTCCTGGAAGGGACTTGTGCCCCTTGTCAGGCAGGTTTTCTGATCCCCTGCTGATGGTTCAGATCCTGCGCAATTGAATTGGATATTGTGTTCCACTCACCATTGATCCAAAGATTGAGTGGAGAGTCCTCTGGGGACTGTGGGGTGTCTGCCAACTCGTGCCAAAGGTAATCCAGTGCTGGCACTGACCAGAAGGGACTTGTCTCCTGCTCCTTTCCTGCTCCTTTTTTAAACTCATCCTTTTACTGACCTGTCGACCCAATCTGGCCCTCCAGGGTTGTACTGTGATTACTTTTTACTGCTAAATAAACATTCCTAATTTAAACTACTTTAAGAGACCATTTGCTCAGCACTTTGACCACTTACTCAGCCTTTGTTGTTACTTGATGCTATTTTGAAGATGAGCTGTGCTGCACAAGATTGAAATTGGTCAAGGGTATATGGAAAGTTAGAAATGGGTGAATGCTGCTCTTACTTCCCCTTTGACTTTGGCTCATCAGATCTTCTCTTGGTCAATATACATTTTATGTACACTCACCCATTCAACCCTGACAATTTATCTAATTTAGATCTTCCCAGATCCTCTTGAATTGGGCCCTGAGGTCTCTGATTTCTAACTATGGATGTTTGCAGTTTTGAAACATACTTCACAAAGCCAAATTGACATGTGTTTTAGATGAAGCATTCACAGAAAGAGCCTTGACAGTTTCTTTGTAGCTCTAGAGATGCATGAAGTAATAATATTCATAAACTATTTTTGAAAAAAATGATTTCTGAAAATTAAGTTCTATCTTGGAAACCAGCATATGAGTAGCTCTTAAAGAGCTTTATTAAACAAAGTTTGCAAATTTTAGTAATGTTTTTCGGTGTTCAAGTCAATTTCTAGAATTCTGAAAAAGGGACTTCCGTGGCTGTGTTCTCATGTACATAAGTATTTGCTTATTGAGTGTAAAGTATTTCAGTAATGCTGGGACTCAGATGAGTTTTGGCAAAGGGGTCTTCTGAGTAGTCCTGCCAGATAACCCAATATGTTTAATCTCTTATTTCTTCAGAGCTCTTTTCCCATGTTTTTTAGAAACTAAATTATTTGCAGCATTCCTAAAGATGACATTGGAGGTTATCATCTGTCCTTTATATGCATGCATGCATAGGGGTACATATACTCACACACTAGCACTAGTTTGCACATGCAAATACACACCCACAAGCACACACATGCACATGGCACACATGCGCGCGCACACACTTGCATAAAAGAAGAAAAAAGAGTACATTTCTATTTCTTTCCTCTTCTGTGCTACTATAGTATTAGTTAGAGTTCTCCAGAGAAAGAAAGTAGATAGGTGTAGAAGTGAGATGGATCATAAGCACTGGGTAGCAGCACATTGTAGTTGAGCTTCTGCAAATAATACCTGATTCCTAAGAAAGAGAGTAAGGTATTTCAAGTAACTGAGATACAGAGAGTGAATGCTACAAACTGTAGATCAGGACTGAAGACCAGAGTACCAAGAAATGTACCACGTGCTGTTGATGTGGTGATTAAATTAGGTTCACCAGAAGTGATTCCTAAAACATTTCTGACCATTTTCTTGTTTGTTTCAAAATCATTAACCTTTTTTTTTTTTTTTTT
>NC_034594.1:30383543-30390797 GCF_900095145.1 Mus pahari | reverse complement strand
GGGTATAGGGAACTTTCGGGATAGCATCTGTAATGTAAATAAAGAAAATAATAAAAAAAAATATTTCTGCATAATAATAATTATATTATGTAAAAAGAATCAGACTTAAAATGGTATTTACTTTATAATTCTTGCTTTACACATTTTTATACAATTCAAACTAATAAGTAATTCAACCTTATTTATATTAACAATAAACTACAGCTTATGGAGAAGTATGTGGAAGTTACAAATAAAAACATATTTGGGAAATTTTGGAGTATGGGCATCTTTAACATTTTGATTAAGGTGATGATATACATATGCAAAATAATGTCAAATAGTTTAAAATAAATATGTGAGTTTTTTAATGCAACATAAAGAAAAATATCTAAGTTTCTAAAGTCATCTCAAAATTAACAGGCTTTCAAAACTATAGAGAATCTAATAAACACATAAGTAGAACCAGAAAGCACAATTAGGGTCTTTATGATGACTACTCTGCCATGAATGTCTTAAACTAATAACATAATTATTATAAAGGTTGAATATCAATGAATTTTTATTCTTAGTACATGATTGCATTAATTAGTTGTTCAAATCATTTCCTTATACTAGTAAGGCGTTAATATAACCCATAAATTAGTATTATCATAGAAAAATTTCAATTGTCTAAATGGAGAAATTAGATTAAATAATTATCAGTTAATTAATTAAAGAACATATATGATTATATGTTAGTTTCATAATAATTTAAATGTGAATACTATGCACTTATCCGTGACGAATTTCATTGGTCGTTTGCAGTTCTGTTTGAAAAATTAAAGCAGAGCATACTTGTAAGGAACCCCTAATTTCCACCACTTCCTATGTATTTTAAAAGCACAGTCATTGTTGTCCACTTTTTTCCAAGACTAATTGGCATACATACAGACTTTAGTTTTCGAAATTTAGAAATAGAATTTGTTTAGCAAAATTTGTGAGCACACTAACAGAAAGTAATATAATAAGTACTTGAGAAAAGATACACTCAGAAATAGTGTATGTTATAACTTTATAGTTGCAGTGTGCCTAAAAGTGCCTCGTTTATATATTCAAGACTAACACTACAGTAAGTTAAATTTAACAGAAAATGTAAGAGAAAATTATATTTAGGACACTTTTATTTCCATTTAAACTATACTTTTCCTATATGAATATAACTTTCTGATAATGATAAAAGTAATTTCTCTTTGTTTCTTATCAAGATACATGAAATGAATTTTCAACATCTATGCAAGATGAAGTGGGAACACTTTCACAGTAACAATTCAATACGTATTATGGCAAGTTGCTGAGAACTATTGTTCTTAGTTTTCATATAATAAAAATGTTAAAAATGGCAAAGCATATGAAATGAAGAATCGTGATTTATACCATTGGCTCACTTCCAAATGAATAATAATAAATTTTAAAAATAAATTTATTTATTTTACACATGAGTGTTTTTCCTAGCTGTAAGAATGTGTGTCTGGTGCCTCTGGCAGTCAGAAGAGGCCACCGATCCTCTGGAACTGTGGTTAAGGACAATTGCTAGCCACAATGTGGAAGCTGGAATCTGATTCTGGGTCTTCTCCAAGAACATCAAGTACATTTAACTGCTGAGCCAACTCACCAGCTCCACGATTAGAAGTTTATGATTAATGTAGTATAACAAATTTAATATATTGACCTTTTATTTTAGCATATGGCCAAAAGTTATTGAATGTAGTTTCAGATCATTTAATTATCCTATCATACTTCTTTTCCCAGAATCCAATTTTAAATGAAATCATCAAGAAATGTTTTGTATTTTTGTATTATGTACCCTATGGAGAAACATTTTTAGTTAATTTTTATGTAGAACATACTTGCTTTATGAATATTCATTATTGTATCAGAATAAAAATTTAAAAATTATATGAGAAACTGATGTAAAATGGCTGAAAATAGATGACTTTGAACAGTTAGTGGTAAATGGTTTCTTGAGATCATTAATATTTTGTTCAGAAGTACAAGTAATAAAGAAATAAGACTCTGGCTGAGTAGATATAAGTTTTTGGTTTGGGAAATAGGCAAGATTGAACATTTTCAAGAGAATATGCAAAAACTCAAAAATGTATTGTTATAGCAGTATGTAATTTGTTTTTTCACTGTAACTATGGATATAATTGATGGTTTATGATCATTATAATTTCAACGGAAACTTTCTACATGATATATTTGAATACTTGATTCCCAGTCAGTGGATGGTTTGGGAAGGATTCAGAGGTTGAAGAAGTGTCACTGGGGATGGTATTTGAAGTTTGAAAATCCTGTGCCATTCCAAGTTAGTGCCCCCTCCTACACCCTGTTTTTTTTTGACTTTGCTTGTAAGCTCTTAGCTAATGCTCTAATGCCATGTGTGCCTACTTGGTGACAGGTTCCCTATAATGATGATCATGGACTCAGCCTCTGAAAAATCTCTTAATAAATTCTTTTTTCTATAAGTTGCCTTGGTCATGATGTTTTGTCACAGCAATTGAAAAGTTAACTATGAAAGTGCTATACAAAGTTTCATTTATATATAACACAGATAATCAATATATATATATATATATATATATATATATATATATATATATATATATATAGAGTATATATATATATATATATATATATATATATTCTCTCTCTATATATACATATATATAGATATATAGATATAGATATGCACACACACATTCTCTAAAGTAGATTAAGCACTTGGGAAAATATGATAGTTCTCTTTACTAAATTAACTGGAATAACATAAAAATTATTCTGTACCAGAGATTTTATAATTTGGTTGATATATATCACCTTATCTTGTCATGGCAACAATCTGGTGTGACATATTTTATATTCTTCAATTTAGGGAATTTCTAAGATTTCAATGTTTACAATTCAGATTTTTTTCTGTCTCCAGGGCCCAGATTTTTCAATTTATTTAAAACATTCTAGGAATAAAGATGAAAAAGAATGAATTAATTGTCTTCTAAGATCCAGTAATAAAGTTGATGATCCAGATAAGCCATTAGATATATAAGAATGATCTTAAAACATTGTAATATAGTGATTAAAAGAAAAGAAACGTCTTGTGGCAAGCACTGAATTAAGTTAGATTTCATTAGAGAAGTAGAACTTTTTGATAGAAAATTTTTAGTTTCATTCTGAGAGATATGTCAATATGTTCCATTTTTAATGTAATGAAGAAACATATCCTCAGAAGAAAAATTAAAAATAATGATTTAATTGTCCTCTATGATACCATAATAAAAGATTTGATTCAGATCTTTCTCTCTCTCCCTCTCTTCTCATTCAATATGTGTGTGTATTTTGTTTGTGTGTTTGTGTATGTAATAGTTTTAATATTTTAATAAATACAAGGCAAAGCAGACTGAACAATGCATCATCTAAACATCATCTAAATAAGTATTCAAAGTTACATATTTAAGGATGAAGGAGGCCATGATTAGGACACGGAGTTTTGTCATGTACCTCTTCAGAAAATTTGTATTTAAGTGTGCTTGGGAACATTTAAGATCCAGAAGGTTCATTTTATTATCTGATAATCCTTGGAAAATGGTTTCTCCTTAGCAATGGAGCATCCAAGATAGATACCAAGGCTATATAAAGGGAAGGGAACTTGTTCTCAGATTGTGAAAAGAAAGCAATTTTTTTGCACAATTCAGTATCCCCAGCTACCTTATTACAATGTACAGCTCCACTTGACTGTACATTGATCAGTACAGTTAATGAAAACTGTCTGCCTATTGGTTAGAGATAACAAAGAATGAATTTAACAGAATTTGGCTAGCAAAACAATTGGAATAATAGTTCCTCTTTAGACAACATTTAAAGCAACATTCCTCTCTCAGCCATTTTTAATTTTGAAGCCGTATAAGTACTATTTCTGTACCTTTGAAAAGTATGAGCATTTTTTCAGGTCTGCTGCTTTGGAATCTCAGAAATGTTCGTCTCAAAAACCCAGGAATCATGGGCTGCAAAGAGCACTGGCTGCTCTTCCAGAACACCTGGGTTCAATTCCCATCATCCACATGGCAACTAACAACTGTCTGTAACTCCAGATCCAAGCAATCTGATTACTTCTCAAAGATATACATATGGGCAAATCACCAATGCACATAAAATAAAAATAAATCATTAGAAACAAATAAAGCTGAACCAGTTTGAAGAACAGAATTGATGGAGAGATAGTGCTCTATCTCCTCCTGAGATGGTAGGAGTCTTAAGATCAACTGCCTTCTAATTATTAATTATATCTCAGACAATTATATTTATGATACACTGTGATCACACTCATTTCCCTACCACTTCTAATTCCTATCCTACTCACACTAACCATCTTAATCACTAGAAAGAGTTTTAAAAAGAAGAAATACAAGCAGCTAATATAAGAAATTACCTTTCAAGAAAATGTTAGTTAAGAACACATCTCACTCTAGTCAGAGTGGCTATAATCAAGGTGGGGGAATGAAGAGAAATTCTGGCTAGTATGTGAGAATACTACACACTGTTAGTAGAAGGGTAAATTGGTAAAACAGCTATGGAAATTCATCTGGAACTGCCATGTTAAATCTTCTTTGGTGTATCCTCAAATATAATCTATCATAGAGATTCTTAACAATCCTCATTCAATCTAGCTGCATTCACAATAGCTGGGGAATGAGATAAACTTAGATCTCCAACAACCGATGAGTGGAAAATGAAATTGTAGTACTTATACACACACCTGTAATAGAAAATCCATTCTGCTGTAACAAAAAAGTATTTTTCTGAAAATTTAAAGAATCTGAAAATGTGTATGAGGTGACCCATGACCAGAAAAATGAATGACATGTTTTTCCTCCTTTGTGGCACATAACTTCTAAGTTTCAGATTTGTTCATATAAATTGGAATGTTTGTAATGATATTTTTAAAAAAAAAAACTACAAATGGAGCTTTACTGGAGGAAGGAATAGGTATAAAAGTTCATGTGGAGAGAAGACATCTTATGGCATGGAAGTAGAGGGATAGAAAAACTGTGGACAGTGGAGAAACAGAAATGTAACTGGGAACCAAGGAAGAAGATGAAGCCAATGGAAAGACTAAACAAACTGAAGGTGTCTAAAAAGTACCGCCTTGATCCAAAGTAAAACTACCAGAAGTATTAGGCAATGTACTTGAACTTAAGCATTCAAGAGAGGCTAGGAGATGAGAGATTAGTTTTTAAATTATGTAAATGTTGTCAATTCCAAGGATGTGAATTCCAAGTAAGTAGGATAAGTTAAGTAACTTAGGTGAACTATATAGAAGACAGTGATAAAAACATCTTATGAATTTGTAAATATAAAGATATTGGACAGTAATATAGATGTGTTTAAGAGTGTGCCCAGACTTAATTCGGAACTCTGAGGAATAAATGAAGTATGGGCTAGAGGGTGAATGGGAAGGTGAATACAGAGAATTGAGGTAAATCTGCTGTGTTCTATGTTACTGTATATAGTGTTTTTCAGGCAATGTCTTGCCTCCAAAGACTCCATTTTACAAACAGCTTTTGACTCAATTCTAAAGAAAAAATGATTATATCACTGGTTGGACAATTCAATGACATTGTCAGCCAACAATCATATATCAGGAACTGATAATTTATTTTTTAGAATCGAAAAAGTAATACTATACAAATATATCAGCATGAATTGAGATTACTAAGGTTAATGGGATTAAAATGATATCAGCAAAACATGTCCAAATAACCCATCAGACATACTAGGCCAAGGAAAGAGTATATCTCCTTCACATAGATCCCATAAAGAGACACTTAATACAGATATGGTGATTGTCCCACTGAATTGTCCTCTGACCACCTGTTTGTGAATCAATGATATTTAGGCAAAGAACTCCTGATTATCCCAGGGGCTTAGCTTGATCTTACTATTGATACAAGTACTCAACTATTGTCAGCCAGCCACCCTATTTTCCAGTTTGTACTTGCCACCTATCATTCTACACATTGTTTTCATCCTGAGTCTTCCTTTGCTACCTGTGTAGCTGGACTTGTCTCTCAGCTTCCTTCCTAAACATGTGCACCTGTAGCATCTTGACTTTATACTTTCACAGCTTCTCTGTACCTTGGCTTGATTCCTTGTCCTCTCAGTAAAGACACTACTTACAGTTTTGTCTGTGTCTCTGCTTTTCAGCACCTCTCTAACCCCTTGACTTCTACTGTGGCTTCTTAAACAACAGCCATTTCATAGCCTACATGTATACATACATATAGTAGATGCATGGATGTTTAGATAGATAGACAGAAATATAGACAGACAGACAGACAGACAGATAGGTAGATAGATACGTAGATAGATGATAGATGACAGAGAGATAGATTGAAGCTGATACATATGGATAGAATTATTTATTGTGTTATTACACAATATATGATTTGAGAGTTAACATTAGAATCCTAATGACATATTGCTGTTCCCATAGATCAGGGCATCTTTCAGTTGTAACTAGAGAAGCTCACTGTCACAATATATAGTACCAAATAACAATAATATTCATACCAGTGCAATGTGCAGAAAGGGAGAAACTTTGGAGTACTCAGCTCTAAGTGGAAGACTTTATAAAACCCCTCACTAAATAGAAAGATTATAAAAGCCAGGATAAGTAGAGGATGCCAAAAAACCAGCCTGTTCTAAATAGCAGGACTGACACCCATGTAAACTTACAGAGACAGTGATACAATGAACAAGATCTTCACAGTTTCTAAACAGACAAAATCCAAGCATTGTAAATAGGAAATAGAATCAAAATTCCCATCTCTAACTGGGAGTGGGTGGGTGTGTGGAGAACACCCTCACTGAGGCAGGGGGAGGAGGAATGTAATGGGGGTTTCTGAAGAGGAGACCTGGAAAGGGGAAAACCTTTGAAATGTAAATAAAGAAAATATACAATAAAAAAAGAATATGGTCTTAGCGTTTGGAAGCTCATTCACCAAGCGATGGTTCCTTAGGGAAGATTCCTTGCACACTGGTTTTCTTTTCTTTTCTTTTCTTTTCTTTTCTTTTCTTTTCTTTTCTTTTCTTTTCTTTTCTTCTCTTCTCTTCTCTTTTCTTTTCTTTTCTTTTCTTCTCTCTTTTTCTCTTCTCTTCTTTCCTTTCCTTTCTTTTCTTTTCCCTTTCTTTCTTTCTTTCTTTCTTTCTTTCTTTCTTTCTTTCTTTCTTTCTTTCTTT
>NC_034594.1:30379458-30382790 GCF_900095145.1 Mus pahari | reverse complement strand
TTTCTCCTCTATAAGTTTCAGTGTCTCTAGGTTTATGTGGAGTTCCTTGCTCCACTTAGAGGATCTGGATGATATGAACTTCAAGTCTCTGAAGAAAGAAATCAAAGATCTCAGAAGATGGAAAGATCTCCCATGCTCATGGATTGGCAGGATCAATGTAGTTAAAATGGCTATCTTGCTGAAAGCAATCTACAGATTCAATGCAATCCTCATCAAAATTCCAACTCAATTCTTCAATGAATTAGAAAGGGCAATTTGCAAATTCAAGACAAAATACCTAGGATAGCAAAAACTCTTCTCAATGATAAAAGAACCTCTGGTGGAATCACCATGCCTGACCTAAAGCTGTACTACAGAGCAATTGTGATAAAAACTTCATGGTGCTGGTACAGCGACAGACATGTAGACCAATGGAATAGAATTGAAGACCCAGAAATGAACCCACACACCTATGGTCAGTTGATCTTTGACAAGGGATCTAAAACCATCCAGTGAAAAAAAGACAGCATTTTCAACAAATGGTGTTGACACAACTGGCGGTTATCATGTAGAAGAATGCAAATTGATCCATTCTTATTTCCTTGTACTAAGGTCAAGTGGGTCTTCAATTTTATTCCATCGACCAACCTGTCTTGTGTTTGTACCAATAGTATGCACGTTTTTAAATCAGTATTTCTCAATAGTACTACTAGAGGGTAAGGATGGTGATTCCCCCAGAAGTATTTTCATTTTTAGAATTTTTTATACTTTCCTGGGCTTTTTGTTTTTTGCTATGAAATTGAGAATTGCTCTTTCCATGCCTTAAAGAATTGTGTTGGAATTTTGATGGGGACTGAGTTGAATCTGTAGATTACTTTTGGTAGTATGCACATATTTTNCTATGGTAATCCTACCAATCCATGAGCATGGATGGCCTATTTTCTGAGGTCTTCTTTAATTTCTTTTGTGAGAGTCTTGAAATTTTTGTCATATAAATTTTCATTTGTTTTGTCATATAAACTTTCTCTATTGTCTTTCTTAGCCCATTCATCATTCTTATAAAGGAAGGCTACTTATTTGATTGAATTAATTTTATATCCAGCCATTTTGCTGAAGTTTTTTATCAGCTCTAGAAGTTCTCTGGTAGAATTTTTGGGGGTCGCTTATATATACAATCATATACTCAGCAAATAGTGATATCTTGATTTCTTCTTTGCCAATTTGTATCCCCTTGATCTCTTTTTGTTTGCTGTATATTGCTTTTATTATGTTATGGCCTTGAAATCTTTATCTCTCCAATACTTTTTTTTATTAGATATTTTCTTTATTTACATTTCAAATGCTATCCTGAAAGTTCCCTATACCCTCCCCCACCCCTGCTCCCCTACCCACCCACTCCCAATTCTTGGCCCTGGCATTCCCCTGTGCTGGGTCATATAAAGTTTGCAAGACCATGGGGCCTCTCTTGCCAATGATGGCCGATTAGGCCATCTTCTGCTACATATGCAGCTAGAGACACAAGCTCTAGGGGTATTGGTTAGTTCATATTGTTGCTCTACCTCTCCAATAATTCTAACATGAAGAGATGTTATGTTTTGTCAAATGCTTTTTCAGCATCTAATTAGGTGATCATGTGAATGTTTTTCCTTTGAGTTTGTTTATATAGTGGGTTACATTATTGAATTTTCATATATTGAACCAAACTTGCATCCCTGAGATGCAGCCTACTTGATTATGGTAAATGATGATTATGATGTGTTCTTGGAATCAGTTTGCTAGCATTTAGTTGAGTATTTTTTTCCAATTTTTTATTAGGTATTTACTTCATTTACATTTCAAATGCTATCCCGAAAGTCCTCCTATACCTCCCCCCCCTCCGCTCCCCTACCCACCTACTCACACTTCTTGGCCCTGGTTTTCCCCTGTACTGGGACATATAAAGTTTGCAAGACCAAGGGGCCACTCTTCCCAGTGATGGCCAACTAGACCATCCCCTACACATGAAGCTAGAGACATGAGCTCTGGGGGTTACTGGTTAGTTCACATTGCTGCTCCACTGATAGGGTTGCAGACCCCTTCAGCTCCTTGGGTACTTTCTCTAGCTCCTCCATTGGGGGCCCTGTGTTCCATCCAATAGCTAACTATGAGCATCCATTTCTGTGTTTGCCAGTCACTGGCATAGCCTCACAAGAGACAGCTATATCAGGGTCCTTTCAGCAAAATCTTGCTGGCGTATGCAATAGTGTCTGTATTTGATGACTGATTTTGTCTGAAGTTCTCTTTCTTTGTTGGGTCTTTGTGTGGTTTAGGTATTAGGAATTGTGGCTTCATAGAATGAATTAGGCAGTGTTCCTTCTGTTTCTATTTTGTGGGAATAGTTTGAAGTGTATTGTTATTAGCTCTTCTTCAAAGGTCTGATAGAATTCTGCTCTAAAGCTATCTGGTCCTGTGCTTCTTCGGAGTTAGAGGTTTTTAATGAGTTCTATTTCTTCAGAGGATATGGGATTCTTTAGATAGTTTACCTGTTTTTGATTTAACTTTGGTAAGTGGTAGCTGTCTAGAAAGTTCTCCATTTCATCTATATTTTCCAGATTTTTGAGCATAGGCTTAGTACTAGAATCTGATGAGGTTTTGAATTTCCTTATCTCCTGTTGTTATTTCTCCCTTTTCATTTCTAATTTTGTTAAGTTGGCTACTGTCCCTGTGCCCTTTTTAGTAAGTTTGGCTAGGGGTTTATCTATCCTGTTGATTTCCTCGAAGAACCAGATTTTGGTTTTGTTCATTCTTTGTATAGGTCTCTTTGTTTTTAATTTATTGACTTCCACCATGAATTTAATTATTTCCTGCTGTCTTCTCTTCTCTCAAGGGTGTTTGCTTCTTTGTGCTCTAGGTCTTTCAGTTGTGATGCTAAATTGTGTGTATGCTCTCTCTCCAATTTCTTTATGAAGATACTTAGTGCTATGTATTTTCCTCTCATCACTGCTTTAAGTTCCAGTATGCTGTTTCATTATTTTCATTGAACTCCAAGAAGTCCTTAATTTCTTTATTTCTTCCCTGAACAAGTTATCATTGAATAGTGTTGTTAACTCTCCATTGGTTTGTGGGTTTTCTGTTGCTTTTTAAAATAGAAGTCTGGCCATATTCCATGGTGATCTGATAGGATGCATTGGATTATTTCAATCTTTCTTTTTTTTTTTTTTGTATTTGTAGAAGCTTGCTTGGTGACCTATTATATGGTCAATTTTGGAGACGGTATCATGAAGTGCTGAGAAGATATTTTTATTTTATTTTAGAGTGAAGTGTTCTCTCTCTCTCTCTCTCTCTCTCTCTCTCTCTCTATATATATATATATA
>NC_034594.1:30371781-30379064 GCF_900095145.1 Mus pahari | reverse complement strand
CTGCAACCCTATAGGTGGAACATCATATGAACTAACCAGTACCCCCAGAGCTCATGTCTCTAGCTGCATATGTAGCAGAAGATGGAGTATTCAGCCATCATTGGGAAGAGAAGCCCCTTAGTCTTGCAAACTTTATATGCCCCAGTACAGGGGAACGCCAGGGCCAAGAAGTGGGAGTGGGTAGGTAGGGGAGCAGGGTGGGGGGAGGGTACAGGGGACATTCGGGATAGCATTTAAAATGTAAATGAAGAAAATATCTAATAAAATAATTAGAAGGATAAAATTGTTTTGCTAATTTGTTCATTAATATTTTTTCTATTTTAATAGAAAAAGAAAAACACAACATACTTAGGCTTTTCCTTTTTGCCTCTGCTATTTGAAATACTTATCAATTCCTAGGCACCTTTCTCTAAACTTACTCATTAGATGTGACCTCTGAGTGTTAAACACTTGCTGGTTAAAATTACTGTGTTTCTTAAACTTTTATTTATATTCTATGTTTTATGAGTTTTTAATAGTCGATATCTCTATCTCACTGTGTTTGCACGTAGGAAGTAAATGGAAACCTTTAATAAAATGAAAGAAAAATAAATAAAGGATTTAATGACAAAATTAAGTAAAAGTGAGTGTCAGGCTCTTAGACAGATCTGAGAAACAATCCCAGCCTTAATTAGGAACAGTGTGTATTTCAGAGATCATTGGCAAGCTTCTTACCCTGTAGATGAGACAGTTGCCCTATTGTAGGACCTAATGCCTCAGGGATGGGAGGATTCAGCTTACATTTAATACTGAAGGGGCTTTGTTCCTAACATGGCACCTGATTTCTTTCACTAATCAGAGGTTCAATAGCAGGCTCTGAAATATCTTATTATGGGAATGCTATATTTAGAAATGACCTTGTCAACAGATGGGTATCAAGGCACTTTGAAAAACTGCCACAACCAATTTACAACATAATGCATTATAGGAACCACATTGTTTGCTTCTGAAGTAATCATCTTGGGTGAGGAATCACAGTTAATAAGAGCATGGGGAACCTGCACTCACAGCAGAGAATTTTCTCCATTGCTTGGAAGCCAGGAGACGAGACTCAGACAGAAATCAGACTGATAGTAGTTAATCAAAGTATGTGGGCATATGCTGCTATTTTTGAAGAACAAGCATACAATGAATCCATGTGCTGTTAGAGATAGATAATCTGCTACATGTAATGTAAAATATAATAAATAAGCATAATTGTAAACATTGTGTAACCAAAACATCATAATGCTATGGCAAAGGCTTACATGTAAAGGCATCATTTTTAGTTTTCAACCACTAAGAAGACCCATTGTTCTAATGGGCTTTTCAGGTGTGCACTGTCAGTAATACTCTTCTGAAGGAAAGCAAAGGGCAGACTAACAATCGTTTCTGGAATTTACAATGTGCCAGACATCACAGGAGGGACTGGAAATATAGTCATGCATAAAGAATGGATTTGGGGCTTGAGAAGTTTATTTCATTGTTACATTTTTTTCAAAAGGCTTTAGTATTAGGGAAATTCAGGTGTGTGCTAGTAAGGAAATGTAAATGAAAACTAAATTGATTTAATTATAAAAATATATGGATATTTTTAGAAAAATTTAATTAGTTTTACATTTAACACTGTAAGAGTTATAATGTAATTTTAATGCAGACTTTTGACTAACATTGATTGGAAAAGTATTTAAAGGCCAGTATAAACAATGACTAACAATGCTTGCTTAATAAGAACTACATCAATATAATAAACAAATAGGATTTGAGAAGATATTAGAGGGATGTTTTTGTAAATATACCATTATATGAAATAGCTCTCATCACTGGCCTTTACCCACTGTGATGATTACTTTTAATGCCAACTTGCCATGATTTGAAGTTACCAGAGAATGGATGGACCTTCAGGGGAAGAATTGTCCAGATTATCTTACTGATGTGGGAAGACCTACCCTGTATGCATACAGTACCTTCTGTGTTGCCCAGATAAAGGGCAGTCTGGCAGAAGGAAGATTATTCTGTTTCTGCCATTAGACCTTTACTCTGACCTCAGCTGCTTCTCATTGCTGCTTCACCTGCTTGCTTTGCTGACATCAGAACTCTACAGGTTTTTACTGTTGGCTTAGGGCAAGTCTCCAGAAATCTTACAAGTTTTGGCACTAGATTAGGACTCTTGATGCACCCAGCCTTATAAACCCAGTAACTACTAGGTTGTCTACATCTCCAGTATGAGACAGACACTATAGGACCACTTTGACTGCTGGAAGCACCCAGTCCTAGGACTGCATAATCAGCAGATTCTGACCTTTACTATTTTAACATAAGCTGAATTCATTAATTAATTCTTTTAATATATAAATTCACCATACTGATTCTGTTCCTTTACAGAACCCTGAATGACACCCACAGACTCTTCATAGAAGATGTTAGTGAAAAAATGTCAGAAGATGTGTATTTGTAAAACCCTGCTCTGTGTGGTTCTTCCTGACTGGGTCTCTCACCCACTGTACAGACTTAGCATTTAATGTTAACTATGTGTCCTGACTTTTTTCTTAAATTAGGGTCCATGTAAAATCCACTTATCTGGGAGATGCTGAACCTGCATTTTGATTAAAACTAATGAAAGTGCTGTGGGAATTTCTCAGTATATTGTGTGTGCCTGGCGCACACACATGAAGAGCCAAGTTCATATCCTTAGCATTGACTTAAAAGTTGGTCAGTGAAGTATGTTTCTGTAAACCTGACACTGGGGAAGGGGGAACCTGGTCCACTTTTGTAGCTCATTGGTCAGTCAGTTTAGTCCTTCAGTGATTTCCTGTGCCTGTGAGTAGCCCTGTCTCAAAAAGTCTGATTGATGGCAACAGACAAGGTCCTCAGCCATTGCTCTCTTGCATTCGTATGCACATAAATGTACAGGCACAGGTACTTGCATGCACACAGGTGCACATGGTTTCACTACACACACAGTTATATTCACAAAGAAAATATCATAATCATGTTATTAATCTCAACACAATATTGAATCTATTAGAGGATGGTAAATCTAGCTACAATCATTTAAACTTTTAAGTGGCACCCGAGTATCTGCCTTAGTGAATAAATATTTTTGTTGTCATTGTGGTAGTTAAGATGAGAATGAAATTTTGATTTTATTTGACATATTCTTCTTGTGACCAACATTTAGCAATTTTCAGAAAGTCATTCATTACGTGGTGGAAGGAGAGACCAAGGAAAGAAAAGAAAACTGCTCTTTATAAATGCCTTTTCCTAACTCTCTCCTCTCATGCTCTCTGTATTAATAAGTACTTTTTAAATCTTGAAATCACCTGACTAGCTCAAGTTGTAAGAAGTCTGAAATGAGAGAACAAAGGTGCATTTCAGGCTGATGTATATGTGCTTGCAAGTGTGAAGACAGAATTCCCCCCTTGGTTTTCAGCAACAACTCATGTTACCTTATATGGAAGAATGGAATCCATAGATAGAATTCTTAAAATGAGATTACCATGAATTATCCTGGATTATCATCAATCACAGTGTAATCATTGTGGTTCTAATATGAAATGTTGACAGTGTTCAATTCTATACCATTGATCTTCCTGCCTGTTACTGTACCAATACCATGTAGGGTTTTTTTGTTTGTTTGTTTGTTTCATCACTATTGCTTTGTAGTACAGTTTCTGGTCAGGGATAGTTATTCCCCCAGAAGTTCTTTTATTGTTGAGAATAACTCTCCTGGATTTTTTATTACCACAAATAAATTTGAGAATTGCTCTTTCAAGATCCATGAAAAATTGAATTGGAATTTTGATGGAGATTGCATTGAATCTGTAGATTGCTTTCAACAAGATGGCCATTTTCACTATATTAATCCTGCCAACTCACGAGCATGGGATATCTTTCCATTTTCTGAAGTCTTCTTTGAATTCTTTCTTCAGAGACTTGAAGATCTTGTCATTCAGATCTTTCACTTATTTGATTAGTCACATCAAGATATTTTATATTGTTTCTGACTATTGTGAAGGGTGTCATTTCCCTAATTTCTTTCTCAGTCTGTTTGTCCTTTGAGTATAGGAAGGCAACTGATTTGTTTGAGCTAATTTCATATCCAACTGCTTTGTTGAAGTTGTTTACCAGATGGAGGATTTCTTTTGTGGAGTTTTTGGGGTCACTTAAATATACTATCATATCATTTTCAAACAGTGATATTTGACTTCTTCCTTTCCAATTTGTACCCCCTTGAATTCCTTTTGTTGCCTAATTGCTTTAGCTAGAAATTCAAGTACTATAGTGAATAGATAGGGAGAGAGAGGGCAGGGCTACCCAGAGACAGCCCCACCTGGTGACCCATCCCATATATAGCCACCAAACCCGGACTCTATGGTGGATCCCAGGAAGTGCTTGCTGACAGAAGCCTGGTATAAGTGTCTCCTGAGAGGCTCTGCAAAAGCCTGACAAATACAGAGGTGGATGCTTGCAGTCAACCATTGGACTGAGTCCGGGGTCCCTGATGGATGAGTTGGAGAAGGGACTGAAGAAGCTGAGGAGCTTTGCAGCCCCATGGAAGGAGCAACAGTGTCAACTGACCAGACCCCTGGAGCTCCCGGGAACTGGACCACCAACCAAAGAGTACGCATGGCTCTGATTGCATATGTGACAGAGGATGGCCTTGTAGGACATCATTGGAAGGCAAGGCCAAAAATGTTGTTAATTTAAAATGTTAAAAGCTGAAAATTGCTGAAATAGCCCCTCCCAAAATCATAGCCAGTTACTACACAAATGACTCAAATAACAGTTATCACTGAGAAAGGTTCTAGGGAGAGCTTTATATGGGCCTTAGCCAAAGGACCAAGAAGCTATACCAAGAGAGCTTGAACTTTACTTTTCTTAAATTAGAGACATTAGTATTCTAGAGGGAGACATTAATGCACAATAATACTCTGAAAGATTGATGAGAAACTTCAAAGAACAGGTAGTGAAAAAATGAAAACTCTCATTATATTCTTTTTTCATTGTCTAGATCACACTTGGACCTGAGGGTGTTTGATGCCCCAGGGTAGGGGAATGCCAGGGCGGGAAGATAGGAGTGCTTGTGTGGGTGGGGGACCACCCTCATAGAGGCAGGGGGAGGAGGAATAAGATAGGGGGTTTCTGAAGGGGAGACCTGGAAAGGGGAAAACATTTTAAATAAAAGAAAAAAAAAGAGTAGAAACAATAACAAAACAAAACAAACAAACAAACAAAAAACAGAATGTGATGCAGCTGGTGAAAAAGGATGTAGAAGTTGGAGATGCAAAGACAGGAACCAAAGGTTAATGTACTCAGAGGACTTCAAGGGGCCAAGTGCTCTTCTAAAACAATGTTGCCGAAAAATTCCCTAAAGGAAAAAAGCTCAGGTCACACACACTCTTTGCTAGGACATCTAACCTTAGAATCAAAAGATAATGCATCTGATGTTTATGTCATTGTTTTCTACATAACTGTAGGTAGGAAACTAATTCAGGAAACAAAGAAAGAAAGAATATTGAGGTTATATCTTAAACTGCATTCATGGAAGTTCATTTACTATGGCAATGAAATATTTTTTTCCTCTAAAAAATATAGCTGTAGCTGTCCCTAAATGCCTTAAATTCATGAGACTAGCTACAGAAGATAATTTCTTGTTCTCAGCTGTCTGAGTTTTGCTTGGTCAGACTGTTAACTTCACACAAATTTCTTCCATAAATGGTAATGCATAGTATTTGAGATTATGAAAAGGTGTTAATCCACTAAAGCCCATTTGTAATTCTTTGTGTGTAAATTGCCCTATTAATTGAACTTAAAAATTAAAGACTATATTTTCCTTATACTTCCTCAAAAATCTTGATAATTTAAAATGTTAAAAGCTGAAAATTGCTGAAACACCCCCTCCCAAAGTCACAGCCAGTTACTACACGAATGACTCAAATAACAGTTATCACAGAGAGAGCTTTACATGGGCCTTAGCCAAAGGACCAAGAAGCTATACCAAGAGAACTTGAAAGGTAACAACTTTACTTTTCTTAAATTAGAGACATTAGTATTCTAGAGGGAGACATTAATGCACAATAATACTCTGAAAGATTGATGAGAAACTTCAAAGAACAGGTAGTAAAAAAATGAAAACTCTCATTATATTCTTTCTTCATTGTCTAGATCACACTGTAAAGATGCTCAAATGATAACAGGTAGTGTGACGGTTTCGACTGTGTATACTATGTCTTCAGAAGAACTAGATATAGGTACAATTGAGGATTTGTCGATTTTTGTACTTGCCATAGGCACTCCACTCACAGACTTCCTTTAAAACATTTTCTTGGATAATGAAATGCTTGAAAGACAGAGGGTGTCTTTGTTCTCTGTGGAGTTCAAAGACAGACTTCCTGAATTACTGAATATTAACATAAGTAATATGCAATTGTGAGATAGAGTCCAATAGAATGTTTAAAGCTCTGGTGTTGGTGCTTGACAGTCATTTTCAAGCCTTTTAAAATGATTAAACCTGTTAGAGTAGTGGCCCTGTGTTGTCAGTTTCACAGTGGATATCATTCAGTGTGCTGGGACTGGCAAAGGGAAACAAACACCACCAATGTACAATCAACAATGAAAGCCCCTGAAATAGGACAATGGAAAATTCAGACAGCTTACATGAGATGAGTTGCATGTCCTGGCAGTGACAGGATTGGGGGAGATGGTGGTCAATATACCTTAACCCCTTTTATTTTTTCCCTTTCACAATTATTGCTTATTTAAATCACTAGATTTCAAATTTACTTATTATCTTCATAAACAACTTCTTTATAATTTAAAGACTGTCTTTTCTTTTCATCTTCGTTTTCTTCTGTATTCTTAAATTTTCCAGGTTGAAACCATAATTAGTGGCCAAAGAGAGTACTCTCTTTTGTGTATTGTGAGCAAACATAAATTTTCCTCACAGCAATGAATTTTGAGAGACTACAATAAAATGTTCATTCTTCTAACTTAATTTAACTGTCTTTCTCCTGTTTTTATCTGGTGTCTCTGAATTGTTCTCTTTCCTAGGATTTAATTTAAAAATGTTACATTTTCCAAATCTGGTTGTAGATCTGAACAAATATTACTTTGAAATAATTTTGTAAAACTTGTTATTGTCTTTTGTGCCCCAGTTTTAATCTAGGTTTTATTATTTTGCAGAAATTTTGTGTGTGTGTGTGTGTGTGTGTGTGTGTGTGTGTGAGAGAGAGAGAGAGAGAGAGAGAGAGAGAGAGAGAGAG
>NC_034594.1:30358808-30368566 GCF_900095145.1 Mus pahari | reverse complement strand
TATATATATATATATATTTTTTTTTTTTTTAAAAAAGAGTACTAATTGCTCTTCCAGAGATCCTGAATTCAATTCCCAGCAACCACATGGTGACTCACAACCATCTGCAATGGGATCTGATGCTCTCTTCTAGGGTGTCTGAGGACAGCTACAATGTACCCATATACATAAAATAAATAAATCTTTATTTAAAAAAAAAGAAAATAGAAACTTCATAAAATTATTCCTTTTAATTTTTACGATTATAATTACATCATTTCTTCCTTTCCCTTCCTTTCTCCTAACCCTCCATTGTTCTCTTTCAAATTCATGAACTCTTTTTAAAATTGTTACATGTATATGTGCATATATATTATGATGATGATGATGATGATGATGATGATGATGATGATGATGAAATAAATAAATATACCCTGCTCAATGAATGTTACTTTTACAGATAATTTTTGCGCTAGCTATTTGGTATTGGATCACCAACTGTTGTACTTTTCTTTAAGAAAGACTATCTCGGTATTCCTTAGATGCTTGTATTTATCTGTGTAGGGTTGAGTTGTCCTGCTCCACTCCCAACCCTCTGGTTGATTTTAGCAAGCCTGTTACAATTTTTTTTAACATGGTGATGAACTTTAAAATGCTGGTAGATGCTATGCAGATTGCTGAGGGACAAAGACACTAATGTATTTACTCACCTGTGAGCCCTACAAAACAAACTCATACCTGCTCAATTAACTTTTGTGGAGGTAATCAACTCACCACTGGATATAAGATCACTCCATGTGAGAGGATTCATACATGGTACTATAAGTCCAGTTAAGAAACCATGCTTGGAGAGGTCATAGTTTGTTGTTTAACTAAACTGATAATAGCATCAAGCTGCTTCGAAATTTCTATGTTTATAGCCATAGAGAAAAGCTATTATTAACCTTAATCAGAAATGACTCATTTTCAGGCTCTTCATGATTCTGAGAATAAATGGCAGTTGTGGACAGAGCCTTAAATGAAACATTTATATCATCTCTCTAAGGCTCAGCATATGCTATGGAAAACAGAGCAGTCAGGGAGCACAAAAGAGCCAGAAGATAGAGCAAAAGTCAGCAAATGCCATCTCATGACTCCATGCAACCAATGCAATAATGAAAGTGCAATAATTGCAGATATTGACACTAGGCTGTTAAGACTGGCCCTGTAAGCAATCAATCCTAGAAGGAGTGGGTATCACAAAATATACCCCTTACTGCTGATCAGCTATTGATAGATTCTTAGAGAGGAGCAACCACTGTTTTCAGTTGTGCACCCACTGCTGAACTCACCAGGCCCTGATGTATAGTTACAAATATATGATTATATGGATGCCCTTGCTTCAAACTTGTATTAGAAATAGATTTATAAAGAAGAGGAGGGAGATAGGAGTAGAAAGGAGATAAGAATGGGTGGAGGGTAAGACTGATCAGCATATATTGTATACACATTTGAAACTGTTAAAGAACACATTTAATTGATAAAGTCATTCTGGTATGATTTGAAAGTAAGTAGAGTTTCACAGAGATAAATGAGATAATACATGTACACATATATATGATATTTTTGTATGGTATGTAATCTCTTTCTTGGAAGTTGGGAAGAGTAGGTCCTGGAAATAGTCATCAAATACTTTAAGCACATCAAAATTCATAAACATGAGAATTATAGAAAAACGTATTTAAATTATTTTTATATTTTTCTTTCTTAATATTTTATTAGAGATGAAACTCACTTGAAGATTTTGGTCTCAAACTCCAGCTTTCTCCAAACTATAACCATGACTTTATGTGTACTTTTTTCATCTCCACCTTCTTTTCTTTGCTTGAATATATATTCTTTATTGTAGTAAGCAATATTTCCATGTTGACTATATCAAATTTTCTATGAATTATATCTGCTTTAAAATATGATACACAAACTAGTAGGCCAATGTTTGCAAATATTTGTAGGTGAGGGAACTGAAACATATTTAGAATTCTTGGTGGATAAGTAAGGAGATTAACTTAAGTTCTGTTTTCTTTCTTCTTTCCTTTTTGGACCTTTTCTTTTTCCCTTTCATTTTTATTAGATATTTTCTTTATTTACATTTCAAATGTTCTCCCCTTTCCTGGTTCTCCGCCAAAACCCCTGCTTCTATGAGAGTGTTCCCCCAACCATCTACCCACTCCCACCTTCACATTCCCCTACACTGGGACATCAAGCCTTCACAGGACCAAGGACATTTCTTCCCACTGATGACCTATGAGGCCATCCTTGGCTACATATGCTGCTGGAGCCATGGGTCCCCTCTCTGCCTCCTTGGTTGGTGATTTAGTTCCTGGGAGCTCTGGTGGGTCTGGTTGGTTGATATTGTTTTTCTCCCTATGGGTTGTAAATCTCTTCAGCTCTTTGAGAGTCCTTTCTCTAACTCCTGCATTGGGGACTCCACTCTCAGTCCAATGGTTGACTGTGAGCATCAACCTCTGTATTTGTTAGCTTCTGGCAAAGCCTCTCAGGAGACATCTATATCAGGTTCTTGTCATCAAGCATTTCTTGATATCCACAATAGTATCTGGGTTTGGTGTCTGTATATGGAATGGATCCCCAGGTAGGGCAGTCTCCAGATGGAATTTCTGCTCCACACATTGTCTCTGAATTTCCTCCCATTTTTTTTTTTCTGATTCTAAGAAGGACTGAAGCAACGTATGAAGGACTCTACACTTTGGTCTTCCTTCTTCTTGAGCTTCATGTGGTCTGTGAATTATATCTTGGGTATTCTGAGCTTCTGGGCTAATATCCACTTATCAGTGAGTATATACCATGTGTGTTCTTTTGTGACTGGGTTATCTCACTCAGGATGACATTTTCTAGTTGCATCCATTTGCCTTATAATTTCATAAATTCATTGTTTTTTAATAGCTGAGTAGTTACATTGTGAAACTACATTGTGGTGTTTCAGCTCTGCTTTTTGTGTTTCTTACTCTGTCTTTCCATAATTCTATAAACAACTTTTCAAAATGAGAAGTTTCTTGAAATAAAAGATGGGTATAAGAGCTCATGCTTATAAACCTAGCACCAGTGAAACTGACTCAGAAGTATTGTCAGGGGTTTAAGCCTAGGCTAGGCTATAATGTGAGACCATCTCTCCATTGTGTACATGTACCACATTTTCTGTATCTGTTCCTCTACTGAAGGACATCTGGATTCATTCCAGCTTCTGGTCCTTTTCAACTGACTTCTTTCCTTCCACAATTAAACATTCTTAAATTGTAAAGGAATTACACCTCTGTTCATATATTATATCTATTGCCACATTTATA
Organism: Mus pahari; assembly: GCF_900095145.1. Classification (NCBI taxonomy): domain Eukaryota; kingdom Metazoa; phylum Chordata; class Mammalia; order Rodentia; family Muridae; genus Mus; species Mus pahari. The sequence continues at coordinate 30,365,246 of NC_034594.1, read as the reverse complement.
TTATTTCTTCATGCTTTCACACCCACCAGTCCATCATAATTTTTAAATTTTGTTAAGAACATCCATTTCTCTCCTAATTGCTTATTATAAGCTCTTCCAAGTTTTTACATATTTGCTCCTTCTCAGGAGTGTAGTGGGTTGAATATGGAATCCTGGTGTTTGTTTTTCTGTGCTCTACAATTCTTAGTGCAATAGATGATAGTTCTCATAGTTTGTATAGATTGCTTGGTTTTCAGAGAGCTGTGTAATCCCTGCCTAGTCCTGGCTAATTATGTTCACATAAATATCAACCTTAAACTACAGCTCTCTGCTGACTCATTTAAATAAAACTGCTACTTTCTCTGTTCTCTAATGAGCTTAATTTACAGATGTATGTTCTAACTTGGTGAGCTGGATGAGTTTATAATTGGAACTAGAAAGAATGAGATATTGCCAGTGACAAAAGCAGTGGTAAATATTGCTGATGAAAAGATGAGAAAGAGGGGAAGATGTCTGAGACATGCACAGAGGAAAATTACATTGTGGTGTTTCAGCTCTGCTTTGTTATGTATTTTACTCTGTCTTTCCATAATTCTAAAGACAACTTTTCAAAATGAGAAAAGTTTCTTGAAATTAAAAGATGGGTATAGGAGCTCATGCTTATAAACCTAGCACCAGTGAAACTAATTCAGGAGTATTGTCAGGGGGTTAAGGCTAGCCCAATCTATAATGTGAGACCATCTCAAAATATGACTGCATGTGTTCCCCATTTAGTACTGTCCTTATACTGTAAATTCTAAATAGAATAAAGAGAAGTGTGAATTTCTTATTGCATCTTGATTGATAAACATAATTTCCTGGTATGTGGAAAAGGGTGCTTGAATATTGAAAGTTAAATATAAATGTTTGTGAATTTAAATTTAGTTTTTAATTAGATGGCTGCCCTGTATATCTGGAATTTCATGATTTAGATTAACTTCCTGTTATTTTTCATTTTATCTGTATTAAACTATATTACATGCACTGTTATTACCAATAAATTCAGCTCAAACATCAGTTCTTTTCAAATATACTCTGTTTGACAATGACTTTAAGTTATTTAAGATTACATATTTAATTCAAATACAACTGAATTGTTTGGCTAAAAAGAATATTTCAATTTAAGTGAACTTATGCACATACAAAAGCCTTGTAGAAGGCTTTAAAGCCGAGAATCAATAAATTTTATGAGAATAAAATTTTTGAAAAGTTGTGCATTGTTTTCTTAATTCTTTAAAGCTTATATTTCATTCAAAGCATTTATGAATATATAACTTGTATGCTCAGTACAAATGCATTAATCATAAAGACAATACCTAAAACATATTTCTATTTTATGTAAACTTAGATTAAGGTTGGAAAAAAATCAATTTGTCAGTCCAGTTGTTATACATAAAAATAGGATATCAATAGGTACAGAAGCATTTATAAAAATCAACTAAAACCAGAACATGAGAGGCTGTAAGGAGTTCAATATTAGTTAATAGATAATGCAAGATTGAGGAAAAACCCATGGATATACATTCAGACCATCTCAAGACAGTAGAGCATGTCCTAAATCTAACCAGTCATGGTACATCCTTTGCTTCTCTGAAACACTCATCTCCTGCCATTCTTCTTCTGGGGAGGAGTCAATGGGATGGAAAACCTCAGAGCAATGTGAGTGGAGTCAAAAACTGTGGAATTCTTGGTATGATTTATGGAATAAATAGACAGCAAATACATAAGTGAGTATGACATTGAATGATTTAAATTTTAATTTGATTTTATGTGAATGGGTGTTTTACCTGCATGTATGTCTGTGTATCACATGTAAACCTGGTGTTCAAAGACATCAGAAATGGTAATGTGATACACTACTACTCAGTTATACATGGTTGTGCGTTGCCATATGGGTACTGGAAATCAAATCTAGGTCCTCTGGAGTATTAGCCAGTGTTCTTAGTCACTGAATCATTTCTCCATATTTAACTAAGCAGTTGAATTTTAGTAGTACTAAAAAATCACCAAACAACCTAAATGTGTAATACAATATCACTTCTTATAAATAGGAAAATATAAATATAATATGAAGGTAATTACTACTAATCTGGCTTTTCACATCTGTACACCATATGTCCAGCATTTATAAAATCTAGTTTGATATTCAGAATTAACACTAAATGTATTTGATAAAATAAATTCTTTAAAGATTTTAAAATAAGCCATAAAAGTAAATTTTTAAATCTATGCTTTCATTATAAGTGAGTATTCACAAGTATTGGGGTATTAAAGTTATATCCCAGGCATGGAAATATATCATATGAATGAAAAGATTAAAAAAATGAATACTAGATGAAGAAGCAATATGTGAAAAGCTTGGGAAATGGCACTAAATGGATATAGGAAGACTGAGACATGCCCAGCATACATTCCCAGTGGAAATATTATTGCCCTCAAGAGACCAAAATTGATTTGCAATAAGAAGTGAGAAAAGTAAAATGTCTCAGATATTTCAATGATTTATGGCCTTCCAAAGTTGAACTATAACTGACATGTCTCTTGTTAATTAATATTTAATCTAGTTAATTAAATAGGTAATATATTTTAACTAGTTAAATTAAAGTGGATTTTCCCAGTAGAAAAATGATAATGGAAACAGATTGAGAAATAAGAGATAAAGATGCAAAAGAAATCTTGAAAAATGCCAGAACTATGCTTTTCCATTTGTTACAAATCCAGTAGTAATGAATTCAAGGCAAAAACATTTATTTAGCTACCCTTGAAAGATGAAACATAGATATGAATGTACTGTGTTTATTACTAGGGAATAGTCAGTCCATTGGTTCTGTATTGTCCTACAAGCTAGGCAACTTAGGCTCTCAATGTTCAGTGAAAATTTACTACAAATAATACACATAGTAGTATCAAAAGAATTTTCATAATTAGAACTACAATTGATTGTCAATAATGCATTTCCTTAGAGATGCTTAATTTTCACCAGTGTGGTCAAATTTCAAGGTGTAAAATTCTCTTCTGAAATGGGATAACTGTACCCACATAACTTCATCAGCATAGAGGGAAAGGACACTGATACTTTGCTCACTTTTATTTTTAAATTTGATGACATAGTTGATTAGCGTGGGATATACTGACTTAAATCCAGGGTTATGATGGTTTAGATGAGAATACCTTCCATTAGTTATTGGTTCCCAGTTAGTAGAACTATTTATTGGAGATGGTGTGTCAATGAAGGTTGACAAAATTGACTCAAACCAAACTAATTTGAGCATCAAAGATATATATATATATATATATATATATATATATATATATATATATAAAATGCATTGTAGAAATAATGGATCAGATCTTTCAGCTGATCCTCAGGGTACATGCGATGTAAAAATCATGCTTGTGCTTTCTAAGCCAATGATATTTTGTAATAATTGTTATATGCTACAACCTATTTCAGGCAAAATATGTATGTTAATAATTTTTTAATAGGCCATTATTGATTTTCAAAAATAATTTCTATTATGTCAAAGGATTTAAGTTTCTTGCCTTTATAATTTAATGTCTGCTGTCTTCTCCTATTTGTTTAAATTGTCTAGGTCCAACTTTTGTTGAAAAATGCTTTGCTATTTATAAAAATATTTTTTCTCTTCCAAAAAAGAAAAATGCATCAAGATAACATTTCAATTCTTTTTTTTTTTCTTTGTTTTTTTTTTTTTTTTTTTTGAGACAGGGTTTCTCTGTATATCCCTGGCTGTCCTGGAACTCACTTTGTAGACCAGGCTGGCCTCAAACTCAGAAATCTGCCTGCCTCTGCTTCCCAAGTGCTGGGATTAAAGGCGTCCTAATACCAACTTTTGGATAGTTTTAAAAATAGTTTAAATCTCCTTATTTCCTCTGACTAGTTATACTTCAGATCATTTTATTTTATATAATGTTTCCAGAAATTATATAATATAAAAATGTTAGTACCTTTCTTTTTAAATTTTTTGTCCTATTGTTTCTGTATTAAACTCTAAGCTGAGGAGATTTTGACACTTGATGAGTTCAGAGGGAGGGAGAGTTAGTTTTCTTTATGAATGAAGATACTTGTAGAATCACCAGGATCCATTGGATGGCACCATGCCCATGAATATATGGAAATAACAAATTGTACTGAGTTGGATATTAAAACCAAGAGAGCAAAAAGTTGAAAGAGAATAGCGGGTGTATATAGGAAGTTATGAGGAGGAGCAGGTATGAGGAGGATCAAAGTATATTGTATGCAAGTATGAACTTTCCCACAGAATTAATAAAACATTACATTTGTAAATTTCTTTTGGCAGAATGCTCATGTTTACAATATTATTCTACCAGTTCATGAGCATGGAAGTTCTTTCCGTCTTCTAATACCTTCTTCAATCTCTTCCTCAGGAATAACAATTTTCACTGTAAAAGGTCTTTTATTTGATTTCTTACGTTAATCCCTATATTTGTTTTTTAGATTATTGTGATTAAACTATGTCCTTGATCTCTCAGTGTGGATATTGTTCATACACAGGCAGGCTACTGATTTTGTAAATATATTTGGTATACTGCCATTTTACTGAAATTGTTGACCATCTTCTAGAAGTTTTCTAGGACATTTTTGTGTTATCTTTTATGTATAATACATTGTCTGCAAGGAGGAATAATTTTACATATTAAATTCTTATTTGTGTCGCTTTAATTTCTTTCTCTTGTCTTATTGGTGAAGCTAGTTCTTCTAGCATTATATTAAAAAGAACATTTAAAAATATGTTGGCAGAGAACTTGCCACTTACTGCATTTATTATGCTGAGGTATGTTCTCTCCACTCCTTCTAGAACTTTTATCACAAAAGGATACTTCATTTTGTCAAAGGCTCTCTTTTCCCTTTGCATTTATTGAGATGATCATGTGTTTTTTTTGTCTTTAAAACCTCTTATATAAATTTAATGTGCATATTGAAAAGAATCTGAATAGGTAAAGTAGTATTTTCAAAATCAGGGCTGAAAGTATCTAAATACCACAACTTAACCTATACTGTAGAACCAGAATAACAAAAAATAAAAATAAAAATAAAATAAAATAAAATAAATAAAATAACAGTATATAAAATAGCAGAACAAAAAATATCCATTCCATTGTTTTGGTTAGGACTGGCAACTTCGGGTTCACTGGCTGGTCTGGTGTAGATAAAAAAAAAAAAAAAAAAAAAAAAAAAAACAAAAAAAAACCCCACCCTCTCCACGCGCACACACACACACACACACACACACACACACACACACACACACACACTGAACAAATGAGCAAATGAATGAATGAATCTATGACAAAATAAATAAATATTCACATCTTTTTCAAATAGGGAAATCAAGAAATGCAAATAAAAATTACATTGAGATTTCACTCTACTCAAGTCAAACTAGTTATCAACAAACCATCAGCAGCAAATGCTAGAAAGGGTGTAAAAGGAAAAGAACAATAATATACCATTTTTAGATACTTAAATATGTATGCACGGTCACTGTGGAAATTAATATGGGTTTTCATCAGTAAACTAAATCCAAAGCCAGCATACAATCCAGTAGAGCACTACTGGGGTAAAGGTGAAGGAATTTAAGTCAACAAACAATTTATTTCTTCACAACCATATTTCCCACTATCTAGGAGGAGAAGGAGGAGGAGGAGGAGGAGGAGGAGATAATGATGATGAAGACAATAAAAATGTGTGAAGGCTTTGTAGGGAGGAAGATTAGTGTAAGGGGTTTAAGTGTGAGTATAAATATGGGTCTATGTGAAAATCTCATAATGGAGTAGTCTATTCTCTGCAATAAACACACACAAATAAAAGTACTGAAATCGGTGTTTGTATGGACTTTCCCTAAATTTTTATATTATGCAAATTCCTTCTTTCTTTGACATATCTTTTTTTCTCTAAGATGTGAATTAATTTTAATTACTTCAACTTTTTAATTATGATGATAGTAATCTTTGGCTGCCAGTTCCATACCTAAGAAGTTTGGAATTTGCTACTGTCCTACCAACCAGGAAGATATAATGGAAAACAAAGAATTTTTCTCTGGTCCAAATGGAAAAAGCAATCAGAACACAGAGCAAACCCCCATTCCCAATACTGGAGACACTGACAGAAGAATATGGGGAGCTACATCTTATTGGAGGAAAAAAAATCATGAATGGAAAGCTTCATAATTGACAGAGGCAAATCTTACTCTGTTTTTTTTTTTTCCGTTTAATTATTTTAGTAGATATTTTCTTCATTTACATTTCAAATGCTATCCTGAATGACTCCTATACCCTCCCCCCTACCCTGCTCCCCTGCCCACTCACTCCCACTTCTTGGTCCTGGCGTTCCCCTGTATGGGGCATATAAAGTTTGCAAGACCAAGGGGCTTCTTTTCC
>NC_034594.1:30357145-30358633 GCF_900095145.1 Mus pahari | reverse complement strand
ATTTTATTCCCTATTTTGGGGAGGAATGGAGTATCCACTTGTTGGTCTTCCTTATTCTTGATTTTCTTGTGTTTTGGAGATTGTATCTTGGGTATTCTAGGTCTCTGGGCTAATATCCACGTATCAGTGAGTGCATATCAAGTGAGTTCTTTTGTGATTGGGTTACCTCACTCAGGACGATATCCTCCAGATACATCCATTTGCCTAATAATTTCATACATTCATTGTTTTTAATAGCTGAGTAGTACTCCATTGTATAAATGTACTACATTTTCTGTATCCATTCCTCTGTTGAGGGACATCTGGGCTCTTTCCAGCTTCTGGCTATTATAAACAGGGCAGCTATGAACATAATGGAGCATGTGTCCTTATTACCAGTTGGAAGATCTTCTGGGTATATACCTAGAAGAGGTATTTCTGGATTTTCTGGTAGTATTATGTCCAGTTTTCTGAGGAACCACCAGACTAATTTCCAGAGTGGTTGTACAAGCTTGCAATCCCACCAGCAATGGAGGAGTGTTCCTCTTTCTCCACATCCTCGCCTGCATATGCTGTCACCTAAATTTTTGATCTTAGCCATTATGACTGGTGTGAGATTGAATCTCAGTGTTGTTTTGATTTGCATTTCCCTGATGATTAAGGATGTTGAACATGTTTCCAAGTGCTTCTCAGCCCTTCGGTATTCCTCAGTTGAGAATTCTTTTTTTAGTTCTGTACCCCATTCTTTAATGGGTTTATTTGAATTTTTGGAGTTCAGCTTCTTGAGTTCTTTGCATATATTGGATATTAGTCCTCTATCAGATTTAGGATTGGTAAAAATCCTTTCCCAATCTGTTGGTGAACTTTTTGTCTTATTGTCAGTATCTTTTGCCCTACAGAAGCCTTACAATTTTATGAGGTCCTATTTGTTGATACTTGAACTTACAGCACAGGCCATTGCTGTTCTGTTAAGGAATTTTCCCCCTGTGCCCATTTCTTTGAGGCTTTTCCCCACTTTCTCCTCTATCAATTTCATTGTCTCTGGTTTTCTGTGGTGTTCTTTGATCCACTTAGACTTGAGCTTTGTACAAGGAGATAAGGATGGATCAATTCATATTCTTCTGCATGCTAACAGCCAGTTGTGCCAGCACCATTTGTTGAAAATGCTGTCTTTTTCCCACTGGATGGTTTTAGCTCCTTTGTCAAAGATCAGGTGACCATAGGTGTGTGGGTTCATTTCTGGGTCTTCAATTCTGTTCCATTTATCTACCTGTCTGTCACTGTACCAGTACCATGCAGTTTTTGTCACAATTGCTCTGTAGTACAGCTTGAGATCAGGAATGGTGATTTCCCCCAGAGTTTTTTTTATTGTTGAGTATAGTTTTTGCTGTCCTAGGTTTTTATTACTCCAGATGAACTGAGTTGTAATTTTGATGGGGATTGCATTGAATCTGAAGATTGCTTTCAGCAGGATAGCCATTTTTACTATATTAATTCTGCCAATCCATG
>NC_034594.1:30346919-30357134 GCF_900095145.1 Mus pahari | reverse complement strand
TCACATCTATGGTTCCTGATTTCTTTCCTAGGGTTTCTATCTCCAGAGATGTCTCCCTTTGGGTTTTCTTTATTGTTTCTACTTCCATTTTCAGATCAATTCCATCCCCTGTTTGGTTGTGTTTTCCTCTAATTCTTTTAGGGATTCTTGTGTTTCTTTTAGCTTTTCAGCAGTGTTATCCTGTAATTCTTTAAAGGATTTTTGTGTTTCTTCTAGCTGTTTAGCAGTGTTTTCCTGTAATTTTTAAAGGGATTTTTGTGNTTCTTCTACCTGTTTAGTAGTGTTTGCCTGTAGTTCTTTAAGGACTTCTACCTGTTTAGCAGTGGTCTCATTTAATTTTGTAATCCCTTGAGGGATTTTTGTGCTTCCTCTTTATGGGCTTCTACTTGTTTAGCATTGTTCCCCTGTATTTCTTTGAGTGAGTTATTAATGTCCTTCTTTAAATCTTCTACCACCATCATGAGATATGATTTTAAATCCACATCTCGCTTTTCGGGTGTGTTGGGGTATCCAGGACTCTGTGGTGGGCGTACTGGGTTTTGATGGTGTCCAGTGTTCTTGGTTTCTGTTAGTAAGATTCTTACGTTTGCCTTTCGCCATCTGTAAATCTCTGGTGTTAATGTTCAAGCTGTCTCTGTCTGGAGTTTGTTCCTCCTGTGATTCTGTTAGCCTTTGTCAGCACTCCTGGGAATCCAACTGTCCCCTGTGTCCTGGTGGTCAGAACACTCTCTGTAGGCAAGCTCTCCTCTAGCAATGCAGGTTTCCAGGAGTCTGGAGCTCTGATCCTCCTTCTGAGTCCTGGTGTCAGAGCCCTCCTGTAGGCTGACTCTCCTCCTGAGATCCTGAGGACCTGCGATGTGAAGGGTTCTCCAGAGTGCTGCTGCCTCTGCTGGATTCTCTGGAGTTGATTATGTTCCATTCACCAGTGGTCCAGAAGACCTCTGGTGTGGAGATTCCTCCAGAGCAATCAGCTGTCTCTGCAGTGATCCTAAAATCACATCAGCCGTCCTCTAGGGACCCTGGGGGTGTCCGCCAACTCTGCGCACTAGGTGACCTGATGCTGGGGCAGACCGGAAGGGACTTGTGCCCTGATCAAGCCGGTTCTCTGCTTCCCTAGTGCTGTCTCATGTCCTGTGCACGCGATTGGATTGGAGCAGAGGTTGTGTTCCACTCACCAGTGATCCTAAGATTGCTTGGGCAGTCCGCTAGGGACCTTGGGGGTGTCTGCCAGCTCTGTGCCCTAGGTGAGCAGGTGCTGGCACAGACCAGAAGGGCAAGATGAGGGGTTTTACAGCCCCATGGAGGAAGCAACAGTGTCAACTGGCCAGACCCCCCAGAGCTCCCGGGGACTGGATCTAGAACCAAAGAGTACACATGGAGGGACCCATGGCTCTGGCCGCATATATGGCAGAGGACAGCCTTGTTGACATCAGTGGGAGGAGAGGCCCTTGGGGTTGAGTGTATTTGATACCCCAGGATAGGGGAATGCAAGGGCAGGAAGACAGGAGTGGGTGGGTGGGTAGGGGAGCACATTCATAGAGGCAGGGGGAGGGGGTGGGATAGGGGTTTTCTGAAGGAAAGACTTGGAAAGGGGAAAACATTTGAAAAGTAAATATATAAAATATCCAATTAAAAAAAACCAATTCTTATGTAACACTTTTCTTTGACAACTCCTTACATGCATTATAATGCATCCTTATTACTATTGCTTCTCATTCTTTCTAGGCAGCAGGGTGTTTTTAATACATCTCCAGGAATTAATATAGTTATTGTAAACTTAAAATTGATGTCAGAAAGTGCTTTGGAAATAATACTTTGAATACACAAGGATTTGATCTCAACTTTTTCTTTCCCTACACAAATCTGTCTTATTATGTTTTCATGTACTTTTGAAGTTGTATTTGTTTTTCTTGTTTGTTTGTCTGCTTGCAGATTTCTACAGAAGGACCTCATCCTCTGCTACGCTGCTTCTGTCTGAGTTTCAGGATTATTGGAAGGAGCCAGGAACAGGGCTTGTTTGTAGTTGCTTTGTAAATCCACCAGTGCCCTTCTTTGGCTCCACAAGGCTGCCTTTTACCCCCAGTTGTGACACAGATCTTTCATTGGAGTCTCTTGTAATTCATCCCTGCATTCAGTGTAACTTTTCTGAAAGTTTTGACTCAAATCCCGGAAGATGTGCACTTCTTTATCTGCAGCCCCCACACCCAGGTTTATGCCCATTCTTCATCTTGCTTAACAGTTTTAAGTTACTCAGTGTCTCCATCTCTCTAGTTCTTTGAATAAATCTAGCAAAACCTCTTAAACATCTCATTTTGTTTTACCAGCCCCTCATACCTTGATCTGTTTTCGTTTGTATCATTCTAAGTGCAGTATATCTAAAAGTAGCATCAATCTTGGGAGAAACTTCGAATACACTGCATTCATTGTTTCTATTTTACTCTAAGTGTTGTACCATTGTCAATTTCTTTATCTTTTAACATGTCCAGAATGGCTACCCTTTCATAAATTAGTTTGAGTGAAATATCCTTCAGCACTCTTTGGGTACGCCTTTGGCACTTTGTCAGGACAAAATATTATTCCTGCTTTCTCCTCTGTCCATGAATAGACTTCTCAGCAGAGATAAAAAAAAAAAAACAAAACTGAACTCCTCGCCCCATCTCTGGTTTCTTCAGTCAGCCTGCCCTTGATTAATACTAGGCATACTGACAGTCCTGTTCACATTACCAAGTGAGATTAATATGTTTGATGTGACTGTGCCTGTGACTTTGTACCTGAGACCTACTTTGTTGCTGGTGACAATTGATGATAAGACATCTTCAGGGCCACTAAATCTACAGAAATCCTGCTCCTTTCTCTACAGTTTAGAAAACAGAATTATTTCAGTTGGCTAAGTCACAAGGAAGACACTTAGTTCCAGGTCTCAAGCCAAAAACCACTTGCAAGAGAAAATATTATGAAATCTAAATTCCCATTTGGATTTTTATCTGTATTTTGAATCAAAAACCAAAAAATGACTTATAATTTCCTTAGAGTTTGAAATTCTTGGTAATATCAGTTATCTTTTCACTTACATGAAAGAGATTGTGTGGGAGCCAAGGCTGCAAATAGCTAAATAATACACATTTATGACATTCTTAATACATTTTTAAAGATATTTAAATTAAAGCATTAATTTTGACATGAGAATATGTCTTTTGTTACAAAAGATCATGTATGAATGTGAGATACCTCACAGATACACTTGTTTTATAGCTTCCAGGTCAATTCTCACTGAATTATACAAGGAGAGTATATGTGCAACACAGATGTGATCAGATAACCTCAGGGCACTGTAATATCGGCCCCTCCAATAACACGTGCACGTGTGGGGCACTCATCTCTGAGCACAGACTACACAGCCTTAAGACATTAAGAACGGCAGATTTCCATTCAGACACGATTGCCAGATATAATCTTACAGTCTATGTACATTCAGAGTGAAAGCAAATGTGGACTAACAAGTACTATCTAGGTACTCAAATCAATGAACTAGAATGATTGAATGTTCTAAAATTAACCTGTAAAATCATGTCGACAGAGACATGTTTGGCACTGGAATAACAGAACAAAATTGATACAAACTGATTTTAAAAGAATAAGCTGAGAGAAACTCATAACACATTCAGCTGTTGTTTATGGAGTAATAGAGGTTAGAATGCAAGGGACTTAAAGTAAGCTTAAACAAACATTTGTTGAATTGGAGATCAACCTTAATCTTTTCTCTCTAGAGACTAAGAAACAAAATGCTAAAATTGACTGACACAAATGTAGAACCAAAATAACTAAAGTGGCATATTCTAAATCTTAGAGACACCATATTTTAAAAAGTGCTAGTGATGTCCACAATTTAGCACTCCTAAGAAGATTTTAGATTTCTGGACAACGAGAAAAGAAGAGAATGCATGGATATAGGATATTGTCTGAGGAATGGGTTTCCTTCCTTTTTTTAATTGGTTATTTTATTTATTTATATTTCAAATGTTATCCCCCTTCCTGCTTTCTCCTCCACAAACCACCTATCCCTGCCCATGCTTCTATGAGGGAGCTCCCACCCACCCACCCACCCACCCCCTCCTTCCTCACCACAAACTATGCTTCAGCATTTTACGTGAGAGAAAGTGGTGCTACCCAGCGTGAATTTTGTACTATAATAATAATACATATGACATCTTTAGGAACCACAAAAGTCTCTACGGTCAGAGATATGATTTAGTTCTTGACTATTATCGCATTACAATAACTTCTGACAAATTCAAAAATTCTTATTATCTAATAACATGTACCAAGACACTGTCAGTACGAGAAGAAAATCATCCCTGTCTGAATGCAGCCCAAACAATAAGATCTATAGATTTAAGGATATATTCAAAGTATATGCATGAACACTATTTTAAGTCTTTAATACTCCCTTAATTAGAAACTGAACTTTTAAAATGAACTAAAGATCTCAGGATATAGCATTTGCTCAATATCCAGGCATATCCCGGCTTCAGTTACCAGCCCTGAGAAAATAATTGAGCCAGCAGGGTATAGCGGTACATAATTTTAGACTCAGCGCTCTGGAGAAAGCAGAGTTAGAGAAGGCAGAGGCAGAGGCAGAGGAAGAGGCAAACAGGCAGATCTATGTGAGTTCAAGGCCAGCATGTTCTACAAAGCCAGTTCCAACACTGCCAGGGATACACAAAAACACCCAGTCTTAAAAAAAAAAATCAAGACACAACAACTACAACAACAAAGTGTTATACATTCTAGAAAATAATGATATCTGACATTCTTTGTGGGCCAGGTGCTAAGACTGAGAAAAAAAGATGTTATTATTATTTTGCTTTTGAACATTTAATTTTCTTTGTTGCTGAAATCTAAATAAATACTCTTGATTAGGAGGGACAGCTGGACATTTGAACAGGTGGTTTCAAAAGATTACAGAGGAGCTTCTCAGGGAAACATTCCTAGCAAGAAACAGAGCCATCTGTCACATATTGTTTAAAAGTTCTTGTGGGAAAAAAATACAAAATGAGCTCTTCATGGACTACATATTAATATCTTAAATAATAAAATCAAAAATTCAGATAAGGGAAGTTAAATAAGCAAATGTAGCATTGTAACAAAGGGATTGGGCTAAAACAAGAATGTTCTACCTTGAAATTCATGACTTTTAAAATTGCAACATTAATGTTCATTATTAGCTCAATGGGAATTCTGATAAGAACAACAAGAAAATCCTGAATTAAGCAAGGTTAAAGATGTTTACTTTATTTTGTATTTGCTTTTCTTTGTTAAAAATTTTGGGGGGCTTTGAAGTGTGTATAGTAATACTTGTCAAGAAATGGAATCTGAGTTGGGCAGTGTGACAGTAGGAAGTCTTCAGTAGGAGACTTAATTGGTCAGATTAGAAGACAGAATGCTTCATATTCTGAATATTATGAAAGAAAAAGGTGGATTCTATAACAAATTGTCTGTGATTCTTAGACAGTGTAAATTCTAACTGAAATTTAGAACAGTAAACAACTAAATTTTACCCTATCTTTCCATAATTCAGAAGCAGAGAAAGATGGGACCGTTACCAGCCAGCAAAAGGTGACACAATCTGCACCTTGTTGAGATAGTTATAGGCTGCTAGGTTAAAATTATTCATGCTCAAGCCTATCACATCGTGTTACTCAGGAAAACACTGAAAATAAAGTACCAGAAACAGAGGCAACCAGTGTTTGTAATCTGGATGTTGTTGTAGCATTCTCATAAACAAAGGCAAAGGTCTGAAAACTCCTCCAAGGGCATGTGAGCATGAATATTAATTCTTACAGATTGGGAGATACGTTGGCAAGGACTGAAGATTCAGTGGGTGCTAATCTAGTGAAACACATAAATGTGATTGTGAGTCATAGAAACACATCAAAAGTATAACAGAACGTAAGTACATATTGTAAACCATTAGTAAATGAAAAAAAAATCATGTTAAAAGTAAAATAAAATGAAAATAAAATACAAAAAGGTAAAACAAAATATACAAATCAAGTCTAAGTCTTGTATGTTACAGAGTAATGTAAGACACATAAGACATAGAGTTCCTTTGTGTATTTTGCTAATTTTTGTGTAAATGTTTATTATAAATATTTCCTTCTCTTAAAACTTTTATAATAGTATTTATTAAAACAAACATTAGAGCTAAGTACATCATTTCCCCTCGGTATAATGACTTTTGGATTATATTTATTTTCAAATTAGAATTGTGTGATCATTAATTTTGACTGCCAACTTGAAAGAATTTAGAATTTCTGAATTTAGAAATTTAGGATTTAGGATTCAGAAGGAGACATTTTGGGCATGCTTGTCATGAAGTTTCAAGGTTAGGTTTTGAACTAAGAAGACCCACACTAAATTAGGGTAGATTATTCCATGAACAAAGCCTGGAAGATTTAAGAGAAGGAAACAAAGGGGGGGGGCGAGCTTGGGTCGCCTCTCCCTCTTTCTTCCTGTCCCTGTCCCTCTTCTCCCTCTCCATCCCCTTCTCCTTCCTGCCTGGGGATGGACTGTGATCATCAGTCTCAAGATCCTGCCAACATGTCCCCCCCTCACCATGATGGACCCTTAATTTATGAGCAGGTATAATCCCTCATTTCCTTAAATTGCTTTTATAGGGCATTTTGCTATATAATAAAAAGTAACTATTGCAAATTTCAATTCGTACATTCTGTAACAGTTTTATGCTCTGTTTTCTTTGTTTTAAATTTTGTATACATCTTGTCACCGTTTTCTGTACTGCAAACTCAGTAGCAAGATTTCAAAAGAAATAAAACTTGTATATTTGAATTTTAATTTCAGCACTTATCCCATTACAATAACTGTTGATACATTTTATTCATTTTTAATGAATTCACTATTTTCTTTCCATTCATAACACCATGTTTCCCCCTCTGTTTCTGTCTCTTAGGCTTTCCTCCCCTTTCTTGTTTTTCTTCCCCTTTTCTTACCTCTTTCTTTATTCTTCTAGGGGAGGCCACTTATTTTGTCCTTCATTTTACTAATGTGAACTTTCCAATATATACTAGCTTCATTTAAAAGTTTTCGAAATGTGAATTCAGCAAACTAGAGAATAATCATAACACAAATCATTTCTAAAATGTCTATAAGTATCTAAGAGAACATATGGTCACTTGGTGGTTTGCAGAAGCTTAAATTCTTTGATTCTAATATTTTGGTGGTATTGGATTGATACTTAAGATTCAGTACAATAGGTTACCCAGAGTTCTAGTAATTTTTAACGAGGAATGGGTGGATAGAAAGCAAGGTATCCAGATAAACAATGACAAGCATCCTATTTAATTTTTGATAGTTTAGTTGGTTACAGATGACTGGAATTCTGATTACATAATCAAATGGTCTAGTACTTGAAAAACACTAATAAGTATATATTACACAGTCAGAACAATTTCATCTACAAGCTTAGTAGTTTTGCACCCCCAAATAAGTGAGATTACTTTTCATCGGTATTACATCTCCTCCCATGTCCCCCTCACCCGAACCTTTTCATCTTCCCCCTTCTGTTTCCTGCTCAACTTGATGGCTCTTAGTCCTTGAATTTTTAATTTTCTGGTGTGTGTGTGTGTGTGTGTGTGTGTGTGTGTGTGTGTGTGTGTGTGTCTGTAAATAAAATCTGGTAATTTGGTTTTGTTGTTTATAGGTACAAATTCATGGCAATCCATTTTTTATTGAGAAACCAATTATTATTTTTAAGTGCTATAACTTGATTTGATTAAACAAGTACATTTTTCTCTTATTGAAAATATTTTTAACATATATTACATTCAGATTATGGTTTGCTCTCCTTTTACCACTCCCGTTCTTTCCTACCTTCCGTCCATTCAGTCTTATCCGTTTTCTGTCTCTCATTAGAAAACAAAAAAGGATTCTAAATGATAATGATGAGATAAAATAAGGTAAAACAAAGAGAAACAAACTTGGATAGGGTGTCATATATATGCAAAAGATGAATATATATGAATCTATCTATCTATCTATCTATCTATCTATCTATCTATCTATCTATCTGGGGAAATGGGGCAATAAATAAGTAAAATTTAAAGGAGGAAAAGACTGGACATGATATTATGGCCCAAGGAAGCTTCAAAGATGCCATTGAATTCATGTTGGCTCTTGGATGCTGGGCATGAAGCCTGTATCTAAGAGCAGTTTGTTTCTCCAGTGAGATGCCCTTGGAGGAAATTAAAATTTCACATGAGAGTGGTTTTCAATTGGAGATTGTATCTGTGTTAAGGATATGGCCATACGTTCTTGTAACTCTAGGACCCAACTAGTGCCGACCAGTCAGGCCCTGTGCGTACTGACATACGTCTTAGTGAACTCCCTGACCATTTTGGGTTGTATTATACCCTCTGATTCTGTATTCCATGGGGTTCCCCGAAGCCTAGGGAAGAGATTCCATAAAGACATCATCTTTAGGACTCATTCCAAAGTTTCTCATTCTGGCTGTGGGACTCTGTATCCATTCCCATCTGCTGTAGGAAGAAACTTCTCTGAGCAAGACACTCATCTATGAGTATAGCAGTGTTTCATTAGGAATCGTTTTCCTGTATTACTTTAGCAGACCAGTAATATTTGGTTTTTCCCTAGGTACCTAGGATGTCTAGTCTGGTGCCTACATAGGCACCAGCTTGACTTCTCTGTGTTCAGTGAGTGTGTGGGTGTTGGTTTGTTTATTTTGTTTTGTTTTTTTTGGAAATAATTTTATTTTACTTTATTTATTAGATATTTCTTCCTTTACATTTCAAATGCTATCCCAAAAGTCCCCTATACCCTCCCCCTGCCTTGCTCCCCAATACACCCACTGGCCCTGGTATTCCCCTGTACTGGGGCATATACTCTTCACAAGACCAAGGGCCTCTCCTCCCATTGATGGTGGATGTTGTTTTTTAAATGGAGCATTATAGGCAGTTTGCAGAGAGTCGCTAATAGCCTTAGAAATTGCCTGGGTTGTGCGAAGGCTTCCATGGGACTTTAGCCAAAACTCAATTGCATGCAACCCACTCCTGGTACTAGAAGCTTCATTTGGTGACAAGAAATGTCTAGTTTAAACGCTATCTCTACTATATTTGGTCCTTTCATTTAGAGAGTCTTGCCTTCATATGCGTATTTATTTAAGGAAGCCTCTGCTCAGTAAGGTGTCCATAGTATCTCTCAAATGGCCTTCACTTCAGCTCTGGCTCTCTGTACTCCCTCCCTTGCCCTACTCTTTTCTACACCTCCCTGCCTGACCCTTCCTTTAGCATCCCCACCTTGCAGTCACCTAGTCACAATTATTTATTCCATTTCCCTTTCCTAGGGAGATCTATCTGTCACCACTAGTTCCTTACTCTATACTTAACCTCTGTGGTTCAGTGGATTGTAGCTTGCTTATCATTTGCTTAATAGCCAATATCCACATAAAAAAATATATATACCATATTTGCTTTTCTAGGTTTGGATTAGTTTGCTTAGGGTAAACCTTTTTAGTTCTGTCTGTTTATATGGAAACTTTTATTGCGTTTTTCTCTTTTCTTCTTTTTTTTTTTTAAATTTTGTTTTCTTTTATTGATTATTCATTATTTTATTTATTTATAAGTCAAATGTTGTCTCCCTTTCCAGTCTCCTCTCTGAAACGCCACCTATGATATCCTAACTCCACTTTGTCTCTAGAAAGGTATTCCCTCACCTACCCACCCACTTCTGCCTCACCCCTCTAGCATCTCCCTTTGCTGGGGCAAGAAGCCTCCACAGGACCAAGTGCCTCCCCTCTCATTGATTCCAGATAAGGCAGTCCTCTGCTTCATATGTAGTGGGAGCCATAGACCCACCCATGGATATTCTTTGATTGGTAGTTTAGTCCATGGGAGCTCTGAAGTGTCTGGTTAGTTGATATTGTCCTTCTCCCTATGGGGTTGTTGTCCCCTTCAACTCCTTCAGTCCTTTCCTAACACTTCCATTGGGGCCCCCAAGTTCGGTCCAATGGCAGACTGTGGGTGTATGCATCTGACTTAGAAGGTACTGGCAAAGCTTCTCAGAGGACAGCCTACTAGGTTCCCGTCTTAAAGCATCTCTTGGCATCAACAATAGTGTTGGGGTTTGGTATCTGCAGATGGGATGGAACCCATGGTGGGGCAGTCTCTGCATGGCCATTCA
>NC_034594.1:30341428-30346844 GCF_900095145.1 Mus pahari | reverse complement strand
TTTTTTTGTCCTTGTATTTCCTTTAGTCAGGAACAATTCTGCGTTAAAAATTTTGAGTTGGGTGAGTCATACCTCCCCTCAATTGAGGACCATACCTATCAGATGTGTTCTACAGGTTCTACCTCCCCATTTTTGGGTATTTCAGCTAATGTCATCCCCACTGGATCCTGGGAGCTTCTCACATCTCTGGTGTCTATGACTTTCTAGTGGTTTCCCCAGTCCTCTCCCACCCCCTCACTGCTATATATTTCAACTTATTCTTCTGTCCCTCTGTCTTCTCCTCATTCTTCCCATACCTGAACCTGTACCCATTTCCCCCTCCCCCCAAGGAACCCCCCTCCCTCTGCCTCCAGTGATTATTTTGTTGCCCCTTCTAAGTGGTATCGAAGCATCCACACTTTGGCCTTACTTCCTGTTATGCTTCATATGGTGTCAGTTGTATCGTGACTATTCTGAGTTTTGGTCTAATAGCAACTAATCACTGAGTGCATACCATGAATGTCCTTTTGGGTCTGTGTTACCTCACTCAGGATGATATTTTCTAGTTCCATCTATTTGCCTGCAAAATTTGTGAATTCCTTATTCTCAATAGCTGAGTAATATTCTATTGAGTAAATGTACCATATTTTCTGTATCTATTCTTCCATTGAGGGATATTGGGGTTGTTTCCAGGTCCTGGCTATTATAAATAAAGCTGCTATGAACATAGTAGAGCATGTGTCCTTGTTATATGTTGGACCATATAACAAGGTTATATGCCCAGGAGTGGTACAGCTGGGTCTTCAGGTAGAATTATTTCCAATTTTCTGAGGAAATGACAGATATAATATAATAAAGGTCCTGGTATAATCAAACATCACTCCAAACTAGAGGCATGGTGTGGTGGTGAAATTATTTTCCATAGCAAGAGGAAGAGATGTGAAACTTACAGATAGTAACATAATAAGACATCTCTTCTGTACCCTCAAGAAATCCTTTAAATAGAAAAGTTTGAGCTGAGCATGGTGGCACACGCCTTTAATCCTAGCACTCGGGAAGCAGAGGCAGGTGGATTTCTGAGTTCAAGGACAGTCTGGTTTACAAAGTGAGTTCCAGGACAGCCAGGGCTATACAGAGAAACCTTGTCTCGAAAAAAAAAATAAAATAAAATAAAAAAAGAAAAGTTTGAAAAGGGGAGCTATAGGATTTTAAATAAGCAATATTGATGTTTGCATAGTGATTTCAATTAATTAGATAACATCTGGCTGACAGAGACAGACCTGATATCTGGGCTGTAAGATAGCCAAAATTCAGATTTGAGTCGATTTCAGTAATATATATGTAATTAGAGACTGGAATCTGCATTTATATGAGAAGAAGAAAATGCTAAATGACCACATAATCCCTTTTCTCCCTCAATCCAAAATAAGTCATAATGCATGGTTTTATATATTTTTAACTTTATATATACTACTGTATGTGTATGTGAGCATGTGTTTGTGTGTGTGTTTGTATGTGCGTGTATGTATTTGTGTGTATATATTTGAAAATAAGTTCTTATTCTGGCCACTGCATATTTTTTTTCTCCTCATGTAGCATTGGCATTATGTGAAAGGCTATATGCAATAGAATTTTTAGGATTGAACTATGATAATACAAATAGCTATGTTTTGGTAGTTACTGCTGGAATGATCTATAGAGTCTTGTATCACTAAGTACCTACTGGGCCATTTGATTGTGTGCAATGATATAAAAAATGTGCAGTTTTCACAGTAAACTCCTTGAGACCAAGCTCCGATTTTCATACTGTATAAAATGACATAAAGAATATTTTTTTAAAAAATGCATTTCACAAGATGCAACTGAGAATTCTTCTTGAAATTAAAGAAAAATAACTTGTATATTTCTTTTGCTTCAACATAAAGCTAACGTGGATCTTATCCTTTTCTCTTCCATCTCCTGGAGAGGTTGACATTTGCATTTTACCAGAGAGTGAGCTGGAAGAAGAGAGATAGCTCTCCTTTAGGCAGAAACTTGAAGAGACTGATATTAACACCCATAGTGTTGTCAAAAGATATTTACAAACTCCTCCCAAATTCCTGAGTTTAATTTTTTTTTCAGAACCTTCGGATAGTGACTGTTTTGTGTAATAAAAGCCTGGGATGAAGATAGAATTTATTAGGGTTCACAATGCTACGGTTCACACACAGAGAGACCATGGAAGTACAAAGTATGGAGGAAAATTGTGGGTCTGATTTTGCATATTTATGTCATTGTTGCCCTGGATGAAAGACTCTACAATTGAAAATATATCTCATTTGTCATTTTGAAACATTCAAACTTAATGTTATAGGAGAATTTTGCACAATCCCTAATTTTATAAAATGGCATTTGTTCCGACTACATAAATTCTTTGGCAAGTTAAGCTTGACATTTTTTTTATGCATATATACACTATGTCCTAAACAAATCTAATCACTTAACTTCCTCATCTATTTACTACCCAAACTGTAGTAATTATGTTGTCTTAGTGATTCCATTTTTAGCTTCAACATTTGGGAGAGAACATGTGGTCCTTGCCTTTCTTTGCCCGGCTTATTTTACTTAACAGTGTCTTCTAGTTCCATCTATTTGCTGTAAATGAAAACATTTTATTCGTCTTTACAGATGAACACTCTAACATAAATGTAAACCATATTTTATCACCTCATGGGTCCATGCACTCTTACTCTTACTTCCTTTCTTAGCTATTGTAAATAATACCTCTATAAATATTATAAATGTTGTTATTTCCATTGTACACTGACTTTCATTCCTTTGGGTATATATCCAACATTGGTATAGATAGCTTATATGATAGATCTATTGCAGGTATTTTTTTTTTTTAGTAACCTTCATGCTAATTTCCATAGTGGCTATAGTAAGTTCCATGTGTAATCATAAATTGCAAGGACTCTTTTCCCTACATCTTCTCTACCACTTGTTATTTGTTTGGTATTTTGGTATAAGCAATTCTGACTGAGATACTCTCTGATTTGCATTTACTATATGGTTAATTATAGTGAACACTTTTACTAGTACATAGGTTAATTACTGATTCATCTTCAGATTATGTGAACATTTTAATTGTTACTTATTTTTTGAGTATCTTATGTATTATCCAATTCTATGGGTTGTGTGTTTGCTTTGTCCTCAGGTTCTTCTTAGTTTTACACAGTCCTAGTTGTCAACTTCTGGTTTCATGTTCTGTGCTTTCCATAGTACTGGGTTTAAATCTGAATGAACTTCTGTACCCCACACCTAGACCATATTAAGTATGAAACATTCATGGGCTAGAAGGACATCATGCCGGAAAAGTCTATTGTATACTGTATAAAGATTCTCTTTGTATTATTCAAATGCTGATTTCCTTATGGCAGAGAGTTGAGATCAGGCAAACTTCGGCATTGTTATTCTTATTGCTCAGCACCTGTATCATATTTTGCAGATATTCTCCTCTATCACCTCTGATTGGTTTAATAAAGAGCTTAATAGTGAGAGGATAGGCATAGCTTCTGGGCAGAGACAGAAACTCTGGAAAAGAAAAAGATGTAAGGACTCCTTAGCCAGAAATGGAAAACAGGTGCCAGTACTGAGCAGAGGTAATGAGCCATATGGCAGAAAGTAGATTAATATAAACAGTTTAATTTAAGTTATACAAGCTAGTTGGGAACAAGCCAGTTAAGGGCAAGCTTTCATAATTAATGAAAGGTATGTGTAGTGGGTTTGCTCTAATGCTGCTTCTTTTATGTTGATTTGAGTCCCCCAAATTGCACGAGAATCTGCATGTTCACACCCAAGACATTGGGATACCCTGATCCCAGTTGGTTTGATTGGTATAGAAAGTTGCCAGTAGTGGGTGGGACTTTTAGGATTCCTGGGCAAGGGACTGAGGAAGGAGGAGGAAAGGAGAACTGCCATGCCAGGAGAAGGAGAGGAGATACGCCACACTTGAGAGGTGCAGGACAGAAAGCAGAGTCTCCATTAGGAGCCAGTGAAATACAGCCCAAGAGGACTGCACATCTGGGTTTGGGGTAGCCAAGATGGAATATAGGGAATATTGGAGGGATGTGGATTAGCCATGTGGACCTTAGAAAGTGGCCCAGCCATTGAGCTGATTAAGGTATATAAAGATATAAAGGCTCTCTCTCTCTCTCTCTCTCTCTCTCTCTCTCTCTCTCTCTCTCTCTCTGTGTGTGTGTCTTTTATTTGGGAACCCAGAACATTGGAGCGAGTAGCAAGGAACACTCCACTGTGCTGCTGGGATCAAGTTGGGAATTTACTTGTGTACTGCAACAGGTGCGTCATTACTTGGTTGGCTGGCTGACTGAGACAGTCTGGTGATACTGTCCCAGGTATGCTGTCCTCATTTATATGCATTTGTATGTAATGTCAAGATGTTGTTTATTTTTATTGTGTTTCTCTGAATTTTAATTTTTGTCTTTAGTTATCAGATATTCATAGCCACAAAACTTTGACTCACTTTTTATTTTGCAAAGAAACAAATAGAACAAAACAAAAATCATGAATGGGGCTGAAGAGATGGCTCAGGGGTAATAGCAATGGCTGCTCTTTCAGAGGACCTAGGTTGAATTCCCAGCAACACACAATTTTCTGTAACTCCAGTCCCAGGGCACTCTCTCTCTCTCTTTTGCTCTGCAGACTCCTGAATCCATGTGTGGCATATAAACTCATAAAACACATGTACATTTTTTAAATTAATAAATAATAAATAACAAAACAAAACCTCAAGCCACTGCCCAGATATTCTTAGAATCTTCCACAAGGGAGTGGTTTAGTTACAAGGTGAATACTATTAAAGAGAACTGTTTCTTCCTCTCCTAGCAGTTAACAACTCCTCTCTCTGTCCTGGTATTGTCTGGCCTGTGCCTGCACAGGTTGTACACTTGCTGTGTCAATTGTTTTAAGTTCATAAGTAAAACACTTATGTTGTTTCCTCTCATCATTACACTGTTAAACTCTTTTATTACTTCTTCCTACTCTTTCACAAGGATCCCTGAACATTAGAATGGAATTTTAGGAAGTAACATAATTGAGCTTTATGTCTGTTGTGTGTGTGTATGTATGTATGTATATATGTATGTATGTATGTATGTATTTATTTATTTATTTTATGTAAAATGAGTATTGGTAATAAAATATTTTTAAACAATTAAAAGTAGAATTTCCAAATTAAGAATCCAAAGTTTAAAATTAAGATGATTCTAAGTTATGGACAATTAAGAAAGCAGAGAAGCTTGCCTCTTGAACAAGATTCAGGAGGGCAAGTCCTAATAACAACCTTCTTCTTCTTCTTCTTCTTCTTCTTCTTCTTCTTCTTCTTCTTCTTCTTCTTCTTCTTCTTCTTCTTCTTCTTCTTCTTCTTCTTCTTCTTCTT